>NC_036875.1:4078459-4141190 GCF_002910315.2 Salvelinus sp. IW2-2015 | reverse complement strand
TAATTTAAAAATGAAATCAGCGGTTGCATTAAGAACTAATTTGTCTTTCGATTCCTGTCAACCCTGTATTTTTTAGTCAAGTATATGATTAGCTTTCGATTAAACTAGATCACTCTGAAAGCTGACGTTCCTCATTTTGAGGCTTGAGTTGTGACTATTTCCATTGTATAACCACGTTTTTGTATGGCTAAATATGCACCTTTTCGAACAAACTGTATATGTATGTTGTAATGATGTTACAGGAGTGTCATCGGAAGAATTCTGAGAAGGTTAGTGAAAAAATTAATATATTTTGGCGGTGATTACGTATAGCGCTCTTTGGCTGGAATCGATGCTCTGGTAACGTTTGCACATGTGGTATGCTAACTTATCGATTTATTGTGTTTTCGCTGAAAAACGCTTAGAAAATCTGAAATATGGTCTGAATCACAAGAACTGGGTCTTTCCATTGCTATGCTTTGTCTATTTTATGAAATGTTTTATGATGAGTAAATTGGTCATACACGTTGCTCTATCTAGTAATTCTAGTCGATTTGTGATGGTCGGTGCAATTGTAAACTGTGATTTCTACCTGAAATATGCCCTTTTTTCTAACAAAAACTATCCTTACCATGATATGTTATCAGACTGTCATCTGAAGAGGTTTTTTCTTGGTTAGTGGCTATCATATCTTAGTTGAGCCGAATTGGTGATAGCACCTGAAGGAGTAAGAAACTGATGGAGTTAGAAAGTGGTGTATTTTGCTAACGTGTTTAGCTAATAGATTTACATATTTTGTCTTCCCTGTAAAACATTTAAAAAATCTGAAATGGTGGCTTTATTCACAAGATCTTATCTTTCATCTGTGTCTTGGACTTGTGATTTAATGATATTTAGATGCTACTATCTACTTGTGAAGCTATGCTAGCTATGCTAATCAGTGTGGGGGGTGGGGGGTGCTCCGGATCCGGGTTTTGAGGAAAAAGGGTGAGGCTTGCAAGCCGAAGAACACCATCCCAACCGTGAAGCACCAGGGTGGAAGCATCATGTTGTGGAGGTACTTTGCTGCAGGAGGGACTGGTGCACTTCCAAATGGACAATGACCCAAGCACACTTCCAAAGTTGTGGTGGCAAAATGGCTTAAGGACAACAAAGTCAAGGTATTGCTAAGGCCATCAAAAAGCCCTGACCTCAATCCTATAGAAAATKTGTTGGCAGAACTGAAAAAGCGTGTGCGAGCAAGGAGGCCTACAAACCTGACTCTGTCAGGAGGAATGGGCCAAAATTCACCCAACTTAATTGTGTAACGTTTGACCCAAGTTAAACAATTTAAAGGCAATGCTACCAAATACTAATTGTGTGTATGTAAACTTCTGACCCACTGGGAATGTGATGAACGAAAGAAAAGCTGAAATAAATCATTCTCTCTACTATTATTCTGCCATTTCACGTTCTTAACATAAAGTGGTGATCAAATCAAATCAAAGTTTATTTGTCACGTGCGCCGAATACAACAGGTGTAACGATCGTTGTTGGAAGCAGCTACCATCAAAAATAGCACCAAAGCAGCCAGAATAATTACAGAGAGCAACGTGAAATACATAAATACTCATCATAAAATATTTATCAAAATACACGGTGTACAGCAAATGAAAGATAAACATCTTGTGAATCCAGCCAATATTTCAAATTTGTTAAGTGTTTTACAGCGAAAACACAATATAGAATTATACTAGCTTACCACAATAGCCAAACACACAACGGCATTTATTCACCGCAAAGGTAGCTTTCGCAAAAAMCAGCAAAAGATATCAAATTAATCACTAACCTTTGGACAACTTCATCAGATAACAGTCTTATAACATCATGTTATACAATACATTTATGTTTTGTTCGAAAATGTGCATATTTATAGCTACAAATCCTGGTTATACATTGTGAATACGTAGCAACGATTCACCAGAATCTCCGGAGATATTTTGGACAATCACCTAATCTGACCAAAGAACTCATCATAAACTTTACATAAAAATAGTTGTTGTATGGCAAATTAAAGATGAACTGGTTCTTAATGCAACCGCTGTGTTAGATTTAAAAAAAAATAACTTTACCATAACATACAGCTTGCGTTATTGTGAGACAGTGCTCACCAACACGGCGGAGAATAGGAGTCAACATTTTACACAGAAATACGAAATAACATCATAAATGTTTTCTTACTTTTGCTGAACTTCCATCAGAATGTTGTACAAGGAGTCCTTGGTCCAGAATAAATCGTTGTTTGGTTTTAGAATGTCCCCATTTCTTCTGTCGAATTCGCGCCACAATGCTAGCCAAGGTTGCTAACATTCCCATCCTCTCTTGGCGCAAAGAACGGAAAACTCCAAAAGTCCCAATAAACGTTGAATAAACTGATAAAACTCGTTGAAAAAACCTACTTTATGATGTTATTATCATATGTATCAAATAAAATCAGAGCCGGAGATATTCGCCGTGTATACCGAACGCTTTTCAGAAGACAATGTTGAGGTCCCTCGCGCGCCGTCGAAGACAAAGAAAATACCGGACCTGTCACTCCAAAAGCTCTTGTTCGGCCTCAGATCAAGCTAGACACCCCATTCCACCTTCCACTGCCTGTTTGACATCTAGTGGAAAGGCGTATGAAGTGCATGCATATCGATAAATAAAAGCCAGTTGAATAGGCAGGCCCTGAAACAGTCTCGTTTTCAGATTTTTCACTTCCTGTCTGGAAGTTTGCTGCAAAATGAGTTCTGTTTTACTCACAGATATAATTCAAACAGTTTTAGAAACTTGAGAGTGTTTTCTATCCAATAGTAATAATAATATGCATATTGTACGATCTAGAATAGAGTACGAGGCAGTTTAATTTGGGCACGATTTTTTACAAAGTGAAAACAGCGCCCCCATATTGACAAGAAGTTAACGCAGACAGAGAAGAGCTCCAACTTCTTAATCATAGCCTCAATTTTGTCCCACACATTGAATATAGTTGTGGAGAGTCCCTGTAATCCTAGAATCAGATCAGATCATTCAGGCGAGAAAAAACATCACCCAGATAGGCCAGTCATGTGAGAAACTCAACATCATATAAGCGGTCAGACAAGTGAAAATGATGGTCAGTAAAGAAAACTCTAAGCTCGTCTCTCAATTATAAAAATGTGTCAATACTTTGCGCCTTGATAACCAGTGCACTTCTGTATGTTGTAAAAGCATTACATGGTCGCTGCCCATATCATTGCATAGTGCAGAAAAGACACGACAGTTCAGGGGCCTTGCTTTAACAAAGTTAACCATTTTCACTGTAGTGTYAAAATGTCTTTCAAGCTGTCAGGCATTCCCTTGGCAGCAAGAGCCTCTCAGTGGATGCTGCAGTGTACCCAAGTGGCGTCGGGAGCAACTGCTTGCACGCGCTTTACCACTCCACTATGTCTCCCTGTCATGGTTTTTGCGCCATCAGTACAGATACCAACATSAGCAGCAGCTACGTTTGGCTACATACGGACCGTTAGTGGAAGTCCCGCGAGAGAGTAACACTTAACACGAAAGTAATCCAAAGATGGGTAGTTTGTGTGCGCCGCCATGTTTGTTTTTCCGGTCAACCAAAGAAAAGAAGAGGAGACAAGATGAGTTTGGTCTCTTTGCAGTGTGCCTGTTGAAGGGGGTGTGTCATCTACCATCATTCAAATCCCTTAATGCCCTTCCGGAAGTTTACTCAAAAGATGAGTGAACCTTTCCTCAACCTTTCCTCACCATTTTGTATAACATCTTTGGCCTGACAGACATTTACGTGACACCCAGAATGCATTGTATAATGTCAACAAACACGGCGCCACACATAGCTGGCAAATACCTTAGCATTAGCTCATCATAATCAGTATAACCTTCAATAAAGTATTTTACACACATCATATGTGTTCATTACAATCTATGCAAGAATCGAAATGCATGATTTGTCACCAGGACTTGAAAACGTGTGATTAAAACAGTAAATACATTATGCTCCAAACATACTTATGGTATGCTACAGTAGAAACGTAAATTTTTTATACAGAGACCTTTTCCAAGATCTTTGATGGCCAGAGTGAGATCATTATTATACATTGAGAGCAAAATAGCTGATAAAATGCAACCCTTTTTCACTCCAATGTCAGTCATTGATTCGAACACAACATTTCACATTATCATACATGGAGATAAAGCATTTCAGGATGTTACCATTTAGACCAGCATGTCCTATAACATATTGCTGTCAATGTGGTCAAATGCTTTAGAGGAATCTATTAAAGAACAGAAAGTGGACATTTCAATKTTGTTTATTAAGGTCGTGATGTGGTCAAGGCAGCTTTGTTTCTTTCTGAACAAATTTTTGCTCATCTGCTATGATAATGTTGGTTAAACAGAACACAACAAACTAGTTTATACACAGAAGAAATCAGGGTTATACCACGATAGTTCATTGGGACCCTTTTGTCTCCTGATTTGGATAAAAACTCGTAGAAAAAAAGAGGGTTCTTCGGCTGTCCCCATACAGTAGGAGAACCTTTTTGGTTCCAGGTAGAACTCTCTTGGGTTCCATGTACAACTCAYAGTGGAAAGGATTCTACATGGAACTGAAAAGGGTTCTACATGGAACCAAAAAGGGTTCTTCAAAGGTTTCTTCTATAGGGACAGGTGAAAAAATGTTGTTAGATATCTCTTGTTCTTGAATGTTCTCCTGTTGATGCCGCCAGTGGCGCTGTTTAGCAGTCTGAACTGAGTGGTCAAACTGCCACTGGGATCCCTCGTTGAGGCCCTAGCTCGCAGTAATCAGGAACTGGATGAGTAGCTCACCGTGAGAGTTGTGTGAGTAATCCACCCCGCTCCGTTCTCCAATCGGACATAGTCCTGGCCATCAGCACAGTGGCTATTGAAATCGCTCAATAATGAGAAAAGTGCCTAGCTTCTGATACCTGTATAAATGGCTGAGTAAACTCTCATGCAGGTCTAGTGAATCAACATGCCTAGAGGAGTTGGTGTAGATAGTATACTGCCACAGTGAAGATGTGGTTAGACTGGAGATGTAGTTTAGCTGTTAGTTTAACCCATAGGAAGCCCTCCACTGAGTCATCAATAATCTCACACGTATAATCCAAACACAGCTGGCCTCTGATGAAAAGGCCTACGCCCACTGAACCAGTACGTGCACAGAGATGAAGTCTAGTCCTATTCTGGACAAACCAGGAATAACCAGGACAGGTTGCCACTTGGGAGCAAGCTAAATTAGTTTCTGCCACTCCAACTATATCCAGGCCAAGGTGCTRTAAACAATAAGAACTGGTTTTATTATTGTCTGATTAATTGTCAACATTGCAGCTCTCTCCAAAACCTAACGTTGGGGGCGGCATGCCCTGCGGCATACCCTGCGCACTGCGAGGCCTAGTAAACTTCACAACCCTCCCTCCCCTCTGACAGTGAGCTTACCTGTGCCTGTTCACGATGGCTTGGAAACTAGACTCAATAGCTCGCTGCTGGTGGATGATGTCATGATTAATGGTCACCGTCCRGTACATCTTGGTTTTTAGGAGCTGAGCCTTTTTGTCCATTACAGCTTTCTAGTGTTCCTGACAGCTGAATTTGGTGATAATAACTCCTCGTCTGTCGTTGTGTAATTGCTTCCTTTCTGCTGTCACACACTATGTCCTTCATTTTCAGCCCGTCTTTAGTAATACAGTTCACAGTGTTCAGGGTGACTTTGTTTACTTTCTGTGGGAGATTTCTGATTTCCACATTAGGTGCAATGTCATTTATGCCGGCGTCTGAAGACGCACAGGGGCTGGATTCGAGCATTTTCAGATGGGCATTAGGAGCACTAACCTCGGAGTCTGATAGAGACACCGCGTGGGGACGGGATCTTTTTTTATCCCGCCTTTAATTTAGAGATTCGGTCGAGTAGATCCTCAATGTCCTCAACTCCATATTCTCTCTGATGGCAGCCGCCACTTTGTCAGCGATGGTATCCTCCAAACGTTTAATACTTGTGGAGAGTACATTCCATATTCTCTCTGATGGCAGCCGCCACYTTKTCAGCGATGGTATCCTCCAAACGTTTAATACTTGTGGAGAGTACATTCCATATTCTCTCTGATGGCAGTCGCCACCTTTTCAGCGATGGTATCCTCCAAACGTTTAATACTTGTGGAGAGTACATTCCATATTCTCTCTGATGGCAGTCGCCACCTTTTCAGCGATGGTATCCTCCAAACGTTTAATGCTTGTGGATAGTGCATTCCATATTCTTGATTGCTTGTAGGATATAATTTGTGTTATTGAATCATCGCTCAACTTGTTTGCATTCGAGCGGAGGGACTTTGCTTGCTCTTTGCTGGCTTTGATCGGCATAGTGCTTACTTGCCTAAAAACAACAAAAAGTAACTGACAGTTTAATTGCCTCAATGCAAAAAAATCTTACAATTTATAAAAAAGCAAAACACTTTGAATTTGGCTTATTAGCTAATTTAAATGTAAAAACATTACAAACATTTGCCAGAGACCAGCCAGATCTCTATGTGTGTGTCACTCGCCTCACAGTAGAATGGCTACGTCGCCAGCCTAAATCTAATTCGCTGATCTACCTAATGCCATGGCGTCTTTGAGAAGGAGAAATCCAAGCATGATAAGGGCGAGGCAGAGAGTAGGGGCCGTGGGCGGGGTGGATGGAGGGATGGAAGGATGGGTGGATGGATGGGTGGGTGGGTTTGAGGAGGGTTTTAGGTTCCGTATGAGGGTCTCTCTGTGTTTTTCCTGCTCGTTCTCTCATATACGCACGTACACGCAAACACAATCACACACACTGGTGGTCCCATGGAGTGCAGCTTAGCCATGGAGGACAATAGCAGTGGAAATGGATTATAATGATAAAGGATAGGTAGTGGGATAGACCCTACTGACCGCGTGGACCATGAATATGGTAAAGCACACCTTGGTAGACCACCGCATTGATTCGTTCCAAAGCTGGAGAACGGTGATTTTGCTAAACATGTGGTTAGCATGGTGCCATGTTCGCCTTTGGTGGATCTATTTGCCGTCATAGACTTCGACTGTGTCTGCTATGCATTTGTAGAAATATGCTCTGTCCCCGTTCTTATGTAGGAAGTGGCTTGAGTGTGAATGTTTGATACAGTCAAATAATAAGGATTCATTTGATAGAATCACTCAAGGTATACTGTATAATTTTTTGCAATTTGTTGCACATTTCAGACATTTGATACGAGGTCTGCTTTATTAATAATTTATGATCTCTAAATTCATAAAATATCGTCTTGTCCCCAGCAAGTAACATTTGATACAACATCTAAGGCCTAGAGCACGGCCAGACTCCCATCAAATTAGATTTTTTTTTTTTTAAATACTGACTAGCATGCTTCTCCCCTCAAAGATTCCTAGTGGCCCTTTAAAATAAAATAAATAGGGAGAGAGGGAGGAGAGATGTCCCCTGCTATCTATTTTATTTGGCGCCACAGTTCAATTTTTAACATCTTCCATTTGATTCCCTGCCTTTTTTCTTGCTCTTTCTTATTTTCCCTCCTCTTCTCATGTTGTCAATTTAATTCAATCKGAGGGATTTCAGGCAGCCCGGTATCTTTTAATGTCCCTTTGGAAATGGCTCTTGTAACACATCGCATTTACTCTCACCTTTCCAGGGGGATTTGAAAGGGGTGAAATAAAGATAAATTATTTGTAGAATCTGAAGTTTCATTAAAAACACTTTCTCTCTCCCTGTGTCCTCTTGTCATTTAAGTGGGCCATCTGTCTAAACATTTCAGCATTTTTTCCCCCTGGATAATTCCCCTAGCCTTATTCAGGATCCCTGGGAGGCCATCTTTGTTGTTGGCGGCGATGCTGGAGTATATTCTACTACCCCCATGGACTGAATGCAGCTCTGGGCCTCTGCCTCTCTCTCTCTCTTTGACGCCACAAGACACCCCATCATCCCCCTCTAACCCCATACCCTCCACCTCTCCCTATGTTTCCTAATCTCCCCTGCTCTTGCCTCTTCCCTCTTCTTCCCTTCAGCCTGGAGATCCTTCGGACTCGATTCATATAAACATACAACCTTTTGAGACGTGCTCTCTGTCTCTATGGCTCTCTCTATTTTCTCCCTCTACCTTGGTCACTCCCCATCTTTCTTTCCCTACATCTTTCTCTCTTTCCTTCTTCTTCCCTTCCCCCTGCTGCACCCCTTATATCGCTCTCCCTCCCTAACTCTCCTTCAATCTTACTCTCCATATTCCTTCCCTCCCTCTTCCCCCGTTTCTCTATGTCTATCTCTCTCTCTCTCCTCTCTGTCCCCCTGCTTCTCTTCCTTTTTTCCCTTTGCTGCCCTCATCTCTCTCTCGCTCCCCCTCTCTTCCCTTCCTCTCCTCTTTATTGTAGGATTGGTATGCAGGCAGTGRCCGGGGTGGGTGTCTACAAAGCAGCACATATTATTCCTGATCATTCCGCAGGCCCCCTACAGAGCCGGTTATGAAGAGGGATCCCTTAATGATGCTGCCACTATTAACACTGCTATAACACCAAATTCCCCTCTCTTTTCCAAACCAATTGGTGCTACATTAATATTAGAACAGGATCCATTGTATTTACAGTGCCATGGTTTGATGATTTGGTCAAACATCCCCGGTGCCCATATGACTGAGATTATTAGGGTAGTTGGGTAAGGGAGGCCTGTGGGTAATGAAGTCTATGGTGCAACTGTGATTCCACATGCTTCTGGCATATTTTTCCCAGGAAACCAAAGCCCCAGTCTGGTACAGTGTCATGCTGCTTTGCCTTAACTTAACACCCCCAATTTTTTGCATATTTTCTCTTTTCAACTGCAATCCCTCTTTTAAATAAGAAATCATGTAATTGTAACACACACACACACACACACACACACACACACACACACACACACACACACACACACACAGTCTGCTCTAACCAAGGCTATTATAGTAAACAAAAACATAAAAAATAAAAAATGTAAAAAACTTCTTTTTTTTAAGTCAACTGAAATATAATAATTAACAAAAAACATTTGATAAACTGAAACGATACTGAAACCATGTTTGACTGCATAACAAACTAAAATACAATAACACTGTATGGGATTGTTTTTGCTGGAGTACATTGCAGGACAAAAGCAAATGTATTGTAGTGTCAGCAGCGGATGGGGAACAGAGATAAAAGGGAAAGCCCAACCGACCTCAAAGGYCATCTGAACAGCGCCCACAATTTCAGGATAAAGACCAGGTGAGGCARCCACTAGCTCTTAATAGGTGCACGTCAACGGCAACRTTAGGACAACCAACTTTACCAGTTTGCATGAAAGAGCAGAAACATGGCAACCTGATTACATTTTTCAAAAAACAGAAGAACCACTSATTCGTTTACTCAAGTCTACCCAAAATTCAACCAAACATTTGATCCCGAATTGAAAACTCCTGGCGCTGTTAGAGTAAACGGGTTGATTGCTTTACAAATGGATACAACAACCCAGAAATGAAAGAGCCATAAAAATAACCCTGTGTGTAGACGGATGGAGCAAAAAAGGACTGACTGCTTCGTTTATGGGCATATCTGCCTGCTTCTACCACCCCTCCTCCAACAAGGCGCAACATATGTTGCTTAACCTCTATCAGATTTAGCATCCACACACCAGAGAGGTAATTGACCCCACATTGGATGCATGGGACAAGCAGAGGAGAAGATCCTACTTGTCGTAACTGACAACAGGGCGAACATAGTCAAGGCTATCAACCTAGTACAGAACAGGCAAGAGAATACTTGTGACCAACAATAACCAGAGCTGGCCATAGATTTGAACGGCGCAACAGAATGATCTGAATCCGAGATGGACACCGACAATTATTATTTCAAATCCAAGTCACATTAAGATTGATTTATCATTTATACAGAACCAAACCCAAGACCTGACCCATCACCTGATGAATTACTGCCCCTCAGTGGCAAGAAGTGACATACTCAAAAAATGTACTATAGGCCGACAACACATAGAGGTCACGTACGCCACATGGCTCTAACAGTGTGTGTGTTGTGTGTGTGTGTGTGTGTGTGTGTGTGTGTGTGTGTGTGTGTGTGTGTGTGTGTGTGTGTGTGTGTGTGTGTGTGTGTTATGTGTGTGTGTGTGTGTGTGTGTGTGTGTGTGTGTGTGTGTGTGTGTGTGTGTGTGTGTACACGTGTGTCTCCAACTGTACCATCTTCAAGACCCTCTTTCTGCTTCCGCTAGTGCTTACCTTGGGCACAGTGGCTGCTGGAGGCAGAAAAACACAATATTAGAGTATTAGCACAGGGGCACTGCATTGTTGTAATAATGTCTGTGGGTTTTATTGATCCTTTATTTAAAGCAGGGAGTCGTGCTGAGACCACGGTGTCTTTCGCAGATGAGACCTGCATGAACGCATCAATATACAACAATTACACTAGACATGAAAAGAAAAAAAAGCACGGAACACAAAACGCTAAACAGAATCGTATGAAACACATACATTCTTCAGTAAAACGGCCCTCTAAGTTCCACCTGGATTGCCCTCGAGGCACCAACTCCACCAACTTTAAGGACTTTTGGAGATCGTTCCACATGAGGCAAATTTTCCTAACACGGTGGAGATTGAAGTGATCTCCATGGTTAGACATCCCGGAGTCCAGGGCTGGTAACATATACTGTACGTCTGAAGCACAGGAGTTTGGTGGCACCTTAAAAATTGGGGAGGACGGGCTCGTGGTAATGGCTGTAGCGGAATGTTTTTTATGTGTTTATGCCATTCCATTTTCTCTGTTCCAGACATTATTATGAGCCGTCCTCCCCGATGCAGCCTCCACTGGTCTGAAGGTTAACAATGAGGTAAGATATGGCGGACATTTATACAAGAGGGATTTATAGATAAAATCTCTGACGCTGGAGACTCTTACCTCCATCACTAGCTTTAAGCACCAGCTGTCAGAGCAGCTCACAGATCCCTGCACCTGTACATAGCTCATCTGTAAATAGCCCATCCAATCTTCCTCATCCCCATACTGTATTTATTTATCTTGCTCCTTTGCACCCCAGTATCTCAACTTGCACATTCATACTCTGCATATCCTACCATTCCAGTGTTTAATTGCTATATTGTAATTACTTTGCCACCATGGCCTATTTATTGCCTTACCTCTCTTATCCTACCTCATTTGCACTCACTGTATATAGACTTTTTCTACTATATTATTGACTGTATGTTTGTTTATTCCATGTGTAACTCTGTGTTGTTGTATGTGTTGAACCGCTTTGCTTTATCTTGGCCAGGTCGCAGTTGCAAATGAGAACTTGTTCTCAACTAGCCTACCTGGTTAAATAAAGRTGGAATAAAATAAATAAATAAACAATATATAAAGAGTGCAATGCATCAATTGACCAGCATTTTCAAACAGGACCTGCCTACTTTCTGATACAACATGTAATGATGTGTACTGAACCTCTCGGTCGTTAATAAAGAGCAATGCTCTATGATAAACTGCATCCAATGGCTTCAATACAGTGGCAGCTGCATTCATATAGACCATATCACCATACTCAATAACCAGAATGAATGTTGACTGAATTATTTAACAAAAGACAGGACCTGTTCCTATAGAAGAAGACTATTTTATTCTTAATTTCTAAACTGGCTCATCAACGTGGTTTTTGAAAGATAGCTTTTCGTCAATCCAGATGCCGAGACAATTATAAGCGGGGACACGATCGATGAGGTCACCATCCAAAGTACGTATGCATAAATCACCAGATACATTTTTATGGGGGCAATAGCATACAGGTAAACGTTTTTATAGATAAATCAATATTGTTCATGTAAATAGTGAAAAGAACCAGACCAAGAAATGATCCTTGTGGGACACAATTTGTTATCTCCAGAAAACCTGATTTAACACCATCAGTAAATACACACTGTGTTCTGTCCTTTAAATCATTTTCAAACCAGCTACATGCAGCCTGGTCCAAGCCAATTGATGAAAGCCTCTGAATCAGTAATGAGTGATCCGCAGTGTCGAAAGCTTTAGACAGGTCAATATAAGGGCCGCACAGTGTTTATTCTTATCCAAACAATGAAGAACAGGGATTAAAACAAAAGACCTGAACTAWAACCGGACTGATGTACATTTTAGTTTACATTGAGTACTTTCCAAGAATTTGGGAATTTTGTTAATAGGACAATAATTATTTAGGTTACAGGTCACCACCTTCGTGAGGGAGGAGCACATGGGCCGCTTTCCAGACACTGGCGATGGTACCACAAATCGTTGTTAAACATTCTGCAATCAAAGGATTAGAAAGCTGCAGCAAGAAAGGATCAAGCATTTTTGATTGCTCACTAAGTCGGTTGTGTGTAGACAGACCAGTCAGTAGCCAGGGTCACAATCTGGTCTAACAATAGTGTGGGCCAATGCCAAGTCTGCCAGTCTGCAAATGGCTAACCTGGCATAAGCAGAATTTTGGTTTATTGGAGTGGGCTTATTTAAGTGATAATGCCCTCAAAGCCGGTGTTTGGAGTATATACAGTGCTTTGCAAAAGTATTCATCCCCCTTTGCGTTTTTCCTATTTTGTTGCAGTACAACCTGTAATTTAAATAGATTTTTATTTGGATGTCATGTAACGGACATACACAAAATAGTCCAAATTGGTGAAGTGAAATGAAAAAAATAACTTGAGACTGGGATGGAGGTTCACCTTCCAGCAGGACAATGACCCTAAGCATACAGCTAAAGCAACACTCGAGGGGTTTCTAGGGGAAACATTTAAATGTCTTGGAATGGCCTAGTCAAAGCCCAGACCTCATTCCAATTGTGAATCTGTGGTATGACTTAAAGATTGCTGTACACCAACGGAACCCATCCAACTTCAAGGAGCTGGAGCCGTTTTGCCTTGAAGAATGGGAAAAAATMCCTAGATGTGCCAAGCTTATAGAGACATACCCCAAAGAGACTTGCAGCTGTAATTGCTGCAAAAGGTGGCTCTACAAAGTATTGACTTTGGGGGAGTGAATAGTTATGCACGTTCAAGTTTTCAGTGTTTTGTCTAATTTCTTGTTTGTTTCACAATAAAAAAAAATCTTGCATCTTCAAAGTGGTAGGCATGTTGTGTAAATCAAATGATACAAACCCCCCCAAAATTTATTTTAATTCCAGGTTGTAACGCAACATCAAGTGTATTACTTTCCTGCCTGGTCTGATGAGACAGTGGATTGTGTAGTCAGACAGAATAGAGGAAATAGGCATTTCAACGTCATAGATTTAGCCTGTGGTAACTTGTGGAATAGACACTGGCTGGAATTAGATATTAACCAATCAAAATTCAGAATTAGACCCACCTGCTGTTTTATTGCCTAACATTTGGTTTTAGACTTTGAACTGTACTTCAGGACCTATAATCGACTTTAGAGTTATTGTGTGTGTGTGTTGTGTGTGTGTTGGTGGTGTGTGTGTGTGTGTGTGTGTGTGTGTGTGTGTGTGTGTGTGTGTGTGTGTGTGTGTGTGTGTGTGTGTGTGTGTAGGATAGATTTGTCTTGATCAGTGTTGTTTGTCTGCCTGCCAGCATTGTGTCTGTAGCAGAGCCATCCATGCCCAGGCCCCCTCTACTCCCGACCCCTTCCAGCCTGGTCCCCTCGTCTCTGGGCAGCTAGGGGGCAGCATGCCTGGAGCCATCTTGGAGGTGTTGGTTTAGGCTCTCTGCCAAACAGGATTAGTGACAGACAATATCGGGTGTGTGCCATATCTAGTTTGAGCTGGCCTTCCACTGGGGGAGGGGGAAGGAGGAGAGGAAAAGAGAAGAAGAAGAGGAGAGGAGAGAGAGGAGAGGAGAGGAGAGGAGAGGAGAGGAGAGGAGAGGAGAGGAGAGGAGAGGAGAGGAGAGGAGAGGAGAGGAGAGGAAGAGAGAGAGGAGAGGAGAGAGAGAGGAGAGGAGAGGAGACGAGAGGAGAGGGAGGAGAGGAGAGGAGAGGAGAGGGAAAAGACATGGCCACGGTTTGAGGTTTGTGTGAAATGAATGATAAGCAAAAAAGTTATATTGACCAATATTATTGTTATGTTTTCCTTAATTTTAAGAAAGAGGAATTTCATGTATTACTATTTTGATTCAATAAGATCAATCTCTTCAATAATAAATTCAAACAACACATTTAACATCATATCATAAAAATATTATTTGATAGAACACTGCCACATCCTAATATTTTGAACTCCTCACACATCATCATTAAAATATCAAGCATAATAACATAAGATCTGGTTTATCTGAAAACAGATTTGCGGTGGAGTTGCTACTGAAGGAACAGTCCTTAAAGTCCAGCCTCTTTTGTTTGCTTCATTGTTGCAGCTTATTGTGTCAAGAGTAATGCTAGCTGACTGAAAAACAGTCCAACGGCCCAACATTACTGTTGTGGGAAGCCCGTGCAGCCGAAACTAGACCACTGTAAACCACCAACGCCTTTGGATGGAACACCAGCATACAGTTCTGATTTTTTTTTATAAAGAAAGTTTGTTCCCTCTTTTGTCTTGACTCTAAATGGCTTCTAAATTCTAAATGGATTCATGACACAGATTCGGGTCATATTAACTTATCACCCTAATGATGCCGGAACTCGATACCAAACGTGACTTCCCTGATGCTCGTCTAGGAATACGCCAAGCAAATCAAAGTTCACATTTAATGTGTTTGTTCGGAGCGAGTGGGAGCCTCCAGAACGCAAAGGGAGCAATGTGAAAAATAGATTGTATTTGTTGTTTCTTTTTTAATAAACCAAAGCTCAGGAATTAACAACAATCAGACCTTTCAATATTGCCTAAGCTGATTTGTGTGCATTTCGAGTAGGAGACAAAGGCTTTGGCTGCTGTAGCTGAGTTTTGCCAAGCAACCAATTCACACTCAAGAATCCAAGCTTGCGTCTAGGCACCTAAGGTGGAGCCTACACACACACTACATGCCTTCTGAGTAGAGTGATGAACCGTCCTAAATCGCTGTTCATTTACGTATGGGGGTAGACACAGGGGCTGTCTCAGGACCTTGTCATCGACTGTGTGTGTGTGTGTGTGTGTGTATTCTATGTGTTTGTATCTGTGTGTCTGAGCAGGGGCGTCAGTGGCCAGCAGGAGTTGGAGAAGTGGGGATTGTTGGATGGTTCTGGAGGAAAGGGGACATGCTATCACACATGCATCACGGTCTACCCCACAGGAGAGGTCTCTGTAGGGGAAGAGAGTGCCCTCTGCATCTTACTCTCCAAAACATCTATCCTGTTATTGCACACACCTCCACACACATTCTATCTCACACACTCTTTCTCTTCATTTCTATCTCTTTCTCTTTTGCTCTTTCTCTTAATTTCTCTCTCTTTCTCTCTGCTTTCTTTAGTTTTCGCTCTCTTTCTCTTCATTTCTTTATTTCCTGGTCTCTTCTCTATTTCTCTCTTTCTCTCTTTCTCTTCTCTCTGCATTTCTTTCTCTTTCTCTTCATTTCTTTCTCTCTCTCTCTTCTTCATTTCTCTCTCGTCTCTATACTTTCTTCTTCTAACTTCTCTCTCTTTCTTTATTTCTCTCTTTTTCTCTTTTTCTCTTTCTCTTCATTTCTCTCTTTCTCTTCATTTCTCTCTCTTTCTCTCTCTTTATTTCTCACTCTTTCTCTTCATTTCTCTCTCTTTCTATTTCTCCCTCTTTCTTTTCATTTCTCTCTCTTTCTATTTCTCTTTCTTTTCATTTCTCTCTCTCTTTTTCTTCATTTCTCTCTCTCTTCATTTCTCTCTTTCTTTTCATTTCTCTCTTTCTCTTTATTTCTCTCTTTCTCTTCATGTCTTTCTCTTTCTCTTCATTTCTCACTCTTTCTCTTCATTTCTCTCTCTTTCTATTTCTATTTCTTTCTCTTTCTTTTCATTTCTCTCTCTTTCTATTTCTCTCTCTTTCTTTTCATTTCTCTCTCTTTCTCTTAATTTCTCTCTCTTTCTCTTCATTTCTCTTTCTCTTTATTTCTCTCTTTCTCTTTATTTCACTCTTTCTCTTCATTTCTCTCTCTCTCTTTCTCTTTCTCTTCATTTCAATTAAATGAAATTCAATTCAATTTGCTTTATTGGCATGACGTAACAATGTACATATTGCCAAAGCTTATTTTGGATATTTAAAAAAGTTTAAATAAAATGAGAATCAAAATTGTCAACGGGACAACAGTAACAACAATAACCAAGTGTCAAAATAACCGTACATTCAACAATAACAATAAGCATACAGTAGAGTACATGTGCAGGTTGATTGGTTTGTCAGACACTGTCCCTCAACTTATGGCAGGCAGCAATGTAGTGCGCTGCCAACCCACAGCTCTCTGCGTCCTCCCCCAACAGGACTGGTAGCCTACTCTCATCAGAGAGGTCTTTGAAACCTTGAATAAGGGTTTCGAATTTGGGGAAATGACACTCTCTAATTGTTTTATATTTTTGACATTTTGTCAGGAAATGCAGCTCCGTCTCAGGTTCTGCTGTTGTGCAGTGGTTGCATAGCCTTTCCTCTACAGGGAGCCAGGTTTTCCTGTRTCTACCCTTCTCAATGGCAAGGCTGTGCTCAATGAGCCTGTACTTTGTCAAGGTTTTTCTAAGGTTTTGATCAGTAACCATGGTCAAATATTTAGCCACAGTGTACTGTCGATTTAGGGCCAGATAGCACTGCATGTTGCTTTGTGTTTGTGCTTGTGTTTCCCAATAAGCAATATAGTTTTGTTTTGACTGTGTTGTAATTTGGTTTATCCTGATTGATTGGATGTTCTGGTCCTGAGGCTTCAGTGTGTTAGTAGAACAGGTTTGTGAACTCAGCCCCAGGACCAGCTGGATGAGGGGACTTTTTTCTTTGCTCAGCTCTTGGCATTGCAGGGCTTGGTAGTGACATGAGATATTTCTCTCTCTTTCTCTTCATTTCTCTCTCTTTCTCTTCATTTCTCTCTTTCTCTTCATTTCTCTCTTTCTCTTCATTTCTCTCTCTTTCTCTTCATTTCTCTCTCTTTCTCTTTATTTTTCTCTCTTTCTCTTCATTTCTCTCTCTTTCTCTTCATTTCTCTCTCTTTCTCTTCATTTCACTCTCTTTCTCGTTCTCTTCATTTCTCTCTCTTTCTCGTTCTCTTCATTTCTCTCTCTTTCTCGTTCTCTTCATTTCTCTCTCTTTCTCGTTTCTCGTTCTCTCACACCATCCATGTTTCTAAAACGTCAAATTGTGAAGTTGTTCCAAACGTCAAATTTCAAAGTGTTTGGTTAATTTTTTGTACTGTTCGAAGGTTAAGTTTCGGTATTAACTCCGAAATCTTAACTTTTTCATGTGTGAATTCCAAATATCTCTAACGGTTGCCCCAGCGTGAGTTTTTTCATGCGGGTGATGTCAGAATGCACTCACTGTTCCAAAATGTGATTGTTACGCAACAGGACGGTTAACCCGAGCTGCCCTCAAACCAAGGTGTGATGCCTGCTAATTATCTATAGTCTATGTTTTAACTTGTCAATTTGAAACAATTTCCTACAATTTGAATTGAGGTGTGTTCTCCTCATTAATTCACATAGAAGTAGCCCATTTCACTGTTGCGGACAATTTATAYTTGAGGCTTTACTGAGCCAGTCGACAAGAGCCCAAGCAATTCYGCAGTGTTTCCCCAGCTCAAGTATGAAGAAATTTGCACAGGACTAGTCAGAACAGGCCTTGTACAAACTTTTTTCCCCGGGCACATTTTCTGGCTGGCACCCGCATTGCCTTCATTGTTGTTTTCCTTACAAATAATAACTTTGGACATGTCTGYATTCCTATCAAAGCAGGTGCCTTATTTTCTGTATATCGTATTGTCATTTCTACTGTAGCATGAAGCATAATGTATTTACTGTTTTATTCACGTTTTCAAGTAACAGTGACAAATCATGCATTCCGATTCCTGCATAGATTATAATGGACACATATGATTTGTTAAAAATAAATTTTAGCAGGTTGTACTGATTATGATGAGCTAATGCTAAGCTGTTTKCCAGCTATGAGTGGCGCCATGTTTGTTGAAATTCTGGAAGTCACGAAAGCGTCTGTCAGACCAAAGATCTTATCACAAAACGAGGTGAAGAGATGGTTTACTCAACTAGTTTATGGTGTTTAAGACAAATGGGAACACGGAAAAATACGAGGTCAAACCATTAGTGCTCTTCAAGTCGGATAGTCAGAGCTCTAGAAAGAGGCCCAAGCTCCCGAGTTGGATGACAGTTCAAACTATTTTTCCCAGTCAGAGCTAGTTTTWTCCCCGAGTTCCCAGTTGTCTTGAATACAAAGAAGTCAGAAGTCGGAGATCAGGTGCATCAGATTTGAACTATGGTACACTACATGACCGAAAGTGTGTGGACACCTGCTTGTTGAATCGTCTAGAATGTAATTGTATGCTGTAGCGTTAAGATTTCCCTTCACTGGAACCAAGGGGCCTAGACTGAACCATGAAAAACAGCGCCAGACCATTATTCCTCCTCCACCAAACCTTACAGTTGGCATTATGCAYTGGGGCAGGTAGCATTCTCCTGCCATCCGCCAAACATAGATTCGTCCGTTGGACATCCAGATGGTGAAGCTTGATTCGTCACTCCAGAGAACATTTTTCCACCGCTCCAGAGTCCAATGACGGCGAGCTTTACACCATTCCAGCCGATGGATGGCATTGGAAATGGTGATCTTAGGCGTGTGTGCGGCTGCTCGGCCATGGAAACCCATTTAATGATGCTCCGAAGAACAGTTCTTGTGCCGATGTTGCTTCCAGTGGAAGTTTGGAACTCAGTAGTGAGTGATGCAACTGAGGTCAGACGATTTTTATATGCTAACCACGTCAGTACTCGCGGTCCGGTTCTGTGAGCTTGTGTGGCCTACCACTTTGCGGTTGAGTCGTTGTTGCTCCTAGACGTTTTCACTTCACAATAACAGCATTACAGTTGACCGGGGCAGCTCTAGCAGGGCAGACATTTTCAGAACTGACTTATTGAAAAGGTGGCATCCTTTTTGTTCGCGCATTTAGTACACAATCCAAACTCCCGACCCGCGGGCAAGTCCAGGGGAAAGTTCAGACGAAAAGTCATATTACAGTTCGTAGAAACATGTCAAACGAAGTATAGAATCAATCTTTAGGATGTTTTTATCATAAATCTTCAATAATGTTTCAACCGGAGAATTCCTTTGTCTGTAGAAATGCAATGGAACAGAGCTAACTCTCACGTGAGCGTGCGTGATCAGCTCATGCCACTCTGGCAGACCCCTGACTCATTCAGCTCCCATTAGCCCCCACTTCACAGTAGAATCCTCAAACAAGGTTCTAAAGTCTGTTGACATCTAGTGGAAGCCTTAGAAAGTGCAATATGACCCCAWAGACACTGTATATTGGATAGGCAAACCTACAAACCTCAGATTTCCCACTTCCTGGTTGGATTTTTCTCAGGTTTTTGCCTGCCATATAAGTTCTATTATACTCACAGACATCATTCAAACAGTTTTAGAAACTTCAGAGTGTTTTCTATCCAAATAGACTAATAATATGCATAGCTTCTGGGCCTGAGTAGCAGGCAGTTTACTCTGGGCACCTTATTCATCCAAGCTACTCAATACTGCCCCCAGCCATAAGAAGTTAATTAACAGCTTCTATCCCCAAGCCATTAAGACTCCTGAACAGCTAATCAAATGGCTACACAGACCCCCACTTGTACGCTGCTGCTACTCTCTGTTTATTATCTATGCATAGTCACATAACATCTACATACATGTACATATTACCTCAATTACCTCGACTAACCTGTGCCCCCGCACATTGACTCTGTACCGGTACCCCCCTGTATAAAGCCTCGCTACTGTTATTTTGCTGCTGCCCTTTTATTTTTTATTGATCTATTGATTACTTAACACTTATTTTTCTTTAAACTGCATTGTTGGTTAAGGGCTTGTAAGTAAGCATTTCACTGTAAGGTCTAAACCTGTTGTATTCAGCGCATGTAACAAATAACATTTGGTTTGATTTGACGTCATGGTTGCCAGCTCAGACTCCCCTTTCMAGGGGTTTTATTTGTATTTAGCTTATACACTTCGCCTTTGTTWGCCCTCCATTTATTGATAAATCCCACATTATAGTAATATTTCCTGCATCTTATCCCCCCACGATACCTTCCTCCATTTCTACCCTCCATGGWCTTGAAAACCCCTCAGAAATGAAATGAAACCCCCCACAAAACCCCCTTGTCACGCCCTTGCTTTGTATGTTTCTATTTTTTGTTTGGTCAGGGTGTGATGTGGGTGGRTATTCTATGTTGTATGTCTAGGTGTTTTATTTCTATGTTTTGGCCTGGTATGGTTCCCAATCAGAGGCAGCTGTCAATCATTGTCTCTGATTGAGAACCATACTTAGGTAGCCTGTTTTCCCACTTTTGTTTGTGGGTGGTTGTTTTCTGTGTCTGTGTTTTCACCATACAGAACTGTTTCGATTTTCATTCACTTTGTTATTTTGTATTTTCGTGTTCTGATATAATAAATTAGCATGGACACTTACAAYGCTGCATTTTGGTCCGATCCTTCCTACTCCTCATCCGATGAAGACGAGATCGTTACACCCCTAAAATGTATTCAGTCAAATCTGGCAACCCTGTTCAGCTGTTTTGCTATGGTGAGGCTAGGCAGTAGGCTTGTATTTCGGGTGATGATCTGTGAGGTGATAAGATTTGAATTGCTTTGTGATTTGTCTAAAACTCTAAACGACTTGTCAAGTCATGTGCTCCAGTTCTTGTATACACTGTAACAAGTACATCAAAGATTTATAATATGCTGAAATGGGACCAAACTAAGTTAACATTTTCAGTGACTTTGTTTATTTGTGTCATGCCCTGACCTTAGAGAGCCTTTTTATGTCTCTATTTGGTTTGGTCAGGGTGTGATTTGGGGTGGGCATTCTATGTTTTTGTATTTCTATGTTTTGGCCGGGTATGGTTCTCAATCAGGGACAGCTGTCTATCGTTGTCTCTGATTGGGAACCATACTTAGGTAGCCCTTTTCCCTCCTTCTTTGTGGGAAGTTAACTTTGTTTGTGGCACATAGCCTTAAGCTTCACGGTTGTTTTTGTATTGTTTATTGTTTTGTCGGCGTCATCACCAAATAAAAGGAATATGTACGCTCACCACGCTGCGCTTTGGTCTACTTCTTACGACGGCCGTGACAATTTGTGCCTTTTAGTGAATGGATTAGGGAGTTTTCACTTGTAAAACATTAACAAACATGGGTGCCATTATAAAGAATTTAGCTGGTGAAAGCTTAGCTAATCTATTTTCGAAACAATATTACATTTCTCCCTTATGAACAACAGAGATGCGGTACATTGTAAACAAGTCTAGCTGTTAGGTCGCTGACTTATGTTTTTGTCAGGGTAACCTGGTTATTTAGACTGGTTTATGAAATGAGCTTGGCTATGGATGTGTTCCGTGTGATGCTTGGAGGATGAAGTTCACATTTTGAATTAGATTTTTTACAATAAAAGGTGAAATTGATCAATAATGTTGTGAAGACCTTTATTTCCCATCAGTACAAAACATTGTTTAGATGCTTTTCAGACAACAACGCTGTTTAGACGCGTTTTTGCATCATATGTTCTGTTGCTACTGTTCCAATCACATATGATGATACGCTGCAGCGCTGATACGCTGTTGCCCTAGTGGCCGGTTTCCACGTCATCTCCCAACGTCCTCAGACATGGATGGACGTCGACTACTGCCTCGTATCACGGGTGACCGGCCTGGTATAAACAGCTGAATAAGCTCTGTTAACATGTACTAGGAATGGTTAATAGAACAGCCTAATATATGTGGCACAAGTTTGTGTGTATTTGTGTGTGTGTTGTGTTTGTGTGTGTGTATGTGCATGTGTGATTGTGTGCAGCTTATGTGTTTTTGTGTGTGCTCATGCTTTCATGCGTACATCTTTATAATCATATGGATTTTGAGTGGCACTAATTTAACTCAAATCCCTAATAAGAACGTATTTTCTCAACCACACCCTTCATTAATTAAACACGTTTTAATTAGTTTTGTAATGAGATAACACGCACAGACACACAGGATTTTCTACAAGTGTGTTTTAGTTTTTTCTCCAACGCAAAACATGTATTTGATTAATTCTGATCCACTTAATTAGAAAGCAAATTATTTCCAGTGTGAATACTGAACACACACACACACACATTCACACAAACAAACCCAAACACACACACACACACACACACACACACACACACACACACACACACACACACACACACACACAACACACACACACACACCACACACACTCACAAAAACATCACCAAACACACCACACACACAAAAAAACACACACATTCACACACACACTTCACACACCCAAACATACACACACACACACACACTTCACACACACACATTCACACAAACAAAACAAACCACACACACACACACATTCACACAAACAAAACCAAACACAACACACACACACACACACACATTCACACAAACAAACCCAAACACACACACACACACACACACACATTCACACAAACCAACCCAAACACATACACACACACATTCACACAAACAAACACCACACACTCAAACACTCACACACACATACACTGTCTTTGAGTGTTATTTACTGGTGAATCAACCTTTTCACATGTGAGTTCCAAATATCTCGGTCCCCCCAACATGATTTTTTATGCGAGTGATGTCAAAATGTGCTCACTGTTCCAAAACAGGACAGTTAACCCATGCTGGCCTCGAACCAAGCCTGCTAATTCTTAATAGGCTATGTATTTATTTTTCAACTTAGCAAGTCAGTTAAGAACAAATTCTTATTTTGAATGACTGCCTAGGAACAGTGGGTTAACTGCCTTGTTCAGGGGCAGAACGACAGATTTTTACCTTGTCAGCTCGGGGATTCAATCTAGCAACCTTTCGGTTACTAGCCCAATTCTCTAACCACTAGGCTACCTGCCGCTATGTTTGAACATATCAATTTCAAATTATTTCCAMGTTTTATTTTCAAACGACTGTTTGAATTGAGGTGCATCTTATTAATACACATAAAAGTAGCCCATTTCACTGTGGCGGTCAACGTACGTTAGAGGCATGCTTTGCTAATTTAAGGCAAGGATTAAATGAGCCAGGCAGTTTCTCTCTTATTCTTTTACTGTATTAGGCCCTAATCAATGAATTTCACGACTGGGAATACAGATATGCATCTGTTGGTCACAGACACCTTAAGGTAGAGGCTTGGATCAGAAAACCAGTCACATCTGGTGTGACCACCATTTGCCTCATGCAGTGTAACACATCTTCACATAGAGTTGAGCAGGCTGTTGATTGTGGCCTATATGAAACGTTGTCACACTCCTCTTCGGTGCAAAGTTGGTGGATATTGGCGGGAACTGGAACACGCTGTCATACACGTTGGTCCAGATCATCCCAAACATGCTCAATGCTCAATGTCTGGAAAGAATGAAGGCCATGGAAGAACTGGGACATTTTCAGCCACCAGGAAATGTGTACAGATCCTTGAGACATGGGGCCGTGCATTATCATGCTGAAACATGAGGTTATGGTGGCAGAGAAATGGCACGACAATGGGCCTCAGGATCTCGTCACGGTATCTCTGTGGATTCGAATTGCCATCGACAAAATGCAATTTGTCCGTAGCTTATGCCTGCCCATACCATAACCCCACCACCACCATGGGGCACTCTGTTTACAACGTTGACATCAGCAAACTGCTCGCCCACATGCTGTCTGCCATCTGCCCGGTACAGTTGAAATGGAGAGTCAACCGTGAGGAGCACACTTCTCCAGCATGCCAGTCGCCATCGAAGGAGAGCATTTGCCCACCGAAGTCAGTTACGATGCTGAACTGCAGTCAGGTCAAAATCCTGGTGAGGACAATGAGCACGCAGATGAGCTTCCCTGAGACCGTTTCTGACAGTTTGTGCAGAGAGTCTTCGGTCGTGCAAACCCACAGTTTCATCAGCTGTCCAGGTGGCTGGTCTCAGAATGTCCTGCAGGTGAAGAAGATAAATGTGGAAGTCCTGGGCTGGCATGGTTACACGTGGTCTGTGGTTGTGAGGCCGGTTGGACGTACTGCCAATTAGGAGGCGGCTTATGGTAAAGAAAATAACATGAAATTATCTGGAAACAGCTCTGGTGGATATTCCTGCAGTCAGCATGCCAATTGCACGCTCCCTCAAAATATTTGTTGTGTGACAAAACTGCACATTATAGAGTGGCCTTTTATTGTCCCCTGCTCAAGGTGCACCTGTGTAGTGATTATGCTGTTTAATCCGTTTCTGGATATTCCACACCTGTCAGGTGGGTGGATTATCGTGGAAAAGAAGAATGCACAATTCTTGAGAGAAATAAGCTTTTTGTGTGGAGAAGTATTATCTTTTGTTGTATCCTTTGAAGTTGCCCTCATCATTGCCATTGGCCTGTGTATTACTTTGGCCTGTTTAGCATAGCTCTGGCCTGCCCTGCCTTGCTATTCAGTTACTGGTGCTTTCATAGTTGTCATGCAGTGTTCATTTCCCCAACTATTTGTCCTGCCCTGAAAACTATAATTATTACAAATTGCTTTTCATTTTAGTAAAGAAAATGTGACCACAATTTCACGTGAGACTAATGGACATTTAACTTAACATTAAGCTAATTTTCATTGGTTTTGTCCAATACAACGCATGCATACATATAGAATATTTAATGCATTCCTCTCATTGGCAGAATTTACATCTTTAAGTGGCGTGATCCTATTGAGTTCATCTGTGAGGCTCCGCCCACTGGGCGCCGCCCACACAGCTCCCAGGCAATCTCTTCAGTCATTTGTCAATATTTTGAACTGATGCAAAGCCAGGACATTTTACTTCTAACTAACCACATCTAGAAACAATCATGTTTACTCTCTCTCTCTTACGTTCATGTAGGCAAACTTTGCTTTGATCTCATCAGAAGCTTTATTTTACTTAACATGTGTGCTGTTAGGCATTCATCTGTGCAACACTGATGCGTTCTTTCGCAGTCTGCAAATGCGAGTTGCAGTTGTTTTTTTTCATTTGGGAAAAACGAATGCTATTTTTTGAATTTTAAGGGTACATTAATACTTTAAAACTCAAASTCTCCCCTTTTGAAGGTAACCACTGTTAAGTACCCCTTTGAAGCTTATGGTGGAGAGAAAACCAGAGCTGTAAATTGTTTAACCTGTAGCCAAGGCTTTATGGTAAACTCTGCAAAAAACGAAACGTCCCTTTTTCAGGACCCTGTCTTTCAAAGATAATTCCTAAAAATCAAAAATCAAAAATCCAATAACTTCACAGATCTTCATTGTAAACGGTTTAAACACTGTTTCCCATGCTTGTTCAATGAACCATAAACAATTAATGAACATGCACCTTTGGAACGGTCGTTAAGACACTAACAACTAGGTAACTAAAGCCACAGTTATGAAAATGTAGGACACTAAAGAGGCCTTTCTACTGACTCTGAAAAACACCAAAAGAAAGATGCCCAGGGTCCCTGCTCATCTACGTAAACGTGTCTGAGGCGAGGAGGGATGAGGCAAGGAGGGATGAGGACTGCAGATGTGGCCAGGGCAATAAATTGCAATGTCTGTACTGTGAGACGCCTAAGGCAGCGCTACAGGGAGACAGGATGGACAGCTGATCGTCCTCGCAGTGGCAGACCACRTGTAACAACACCTGCACAGGATCAGTACATCCAAACATTACACGGGCAGGACAGGTACAGGATGGCAACAACAACTGCCCGGGTTACACCAGGAACGCACAACCCTCCATCAGTGCTCAGACTGTACGCAATAGGCTGAGAGAAGCTGGACTGAGGGCTTGTAGGCCTGTTGTAATGCAGGTCCTCACCAGACATCACCGGCAACAACGTCGCCTATGGGCACAAACCCACCATTGCTGGACGAGACAGGACTGGAAAAAAGTGCTCTTCACCGACGAGTCGCGGTTTTGTCTCACCAGAGGTGATGGTTGGATTTGCGTTTATCGTCGAAGGAATGAGCGTTACACCGAGGCTTGTACTCTGAAGCGGGATCGATTTGGAGGTGGAGGGTCCGTCATGGTCTGGGGCGGTGTGTCACAATATCATCGGACTGAGCTTGTTGTCATTGCAGGCAATCTCAACGCTGTGCATTGCAGGGAAGACATCCTCCTCCCTCATGTGGCACCATTCCTGCAGGCTCATCCTGACATGACCCTCCAGCATGGCAATGCCACCAGCCATACTGCTCGTTCTGTACGTGAATTCCTGCAAGACAGGAATGTCAGTGTTTTGCCATGGCCAGCGAAGAGCCCGGATCTCAATCCCATTGAGCACGTCTGGGACCTGTTGGATCGGAGGGTGAGGGCTAGGGCCATTCCCCCCAGAAATGTCCCGGAACTTGCAGGTGCCTTGGTGGAAGAGTGGGATAACAACTCACAGCAAGAACTGGCAAATCTGGTGCAGTCCATGAGGAGGAGATGCACTTCAGTACTTAATGCAGCTGGTGGCCACACCAGATACTGACTGTTACTTTTGATTTTGACCCCCTGTGTGTTCACACATTATTCCATTTATATTAGTCACATGTCTGTGGAACTTGTTCAGTTTGTGTCTCAGTTGTTGAATCTTGTTATGTCCATACAAATATTTACACATGTTAAGTTTGCTGAAAATAAGCACAGGACCTTTCTTTTTTTGCTGAGTTCGGTTTTGATATCTTCACTATTATTCTACAATGTAGAAAATATTAAAAATAAAGAAAAACCCTGAAATCTTTTGACTGGTACTGTAAATATATATATACAAATATATATATTTATACTTCAGACTCCGACATTGCTCGTCCTAATATTTACATTCAGATTTGTGTGTGTTGTTATTACTGTTGATATTGTGTTGATATTGTTGATATTACTGCAGTTGGAGCTAGGAACACAAGCATTTTCCTACACCCCCAATATCATCTCCTAAATACGTGTATGTGACCAGTAAGATTTTATTTTATTTATTAATGTTGCCAGCTATGGTATACGAGGGGATAGTAGGCGTAGTTGGACAAGACTATCTGAAATACACATTATGGAAGTTCGTGGTACCCTAAATATTCGTTATTTAATAGAAAATATGCACTTCCTATTATGTAACTAAAATGGATGTGACTAAGGGAGTGGAAGATATTATGTGTATGATGGAAGTTAGGGGTTTGCATTAACTATTTAATGAAACAAAAGAAAACTACAATGACTAAAATATGACTAAACTAAAATTGTTCAGAGTTTTAGTCGAATGAATACAAATAAAAATTATGAAATTACTAAACTGGGACTAAGACATAAATGTATTTTAGTCCTAAAGACTAAGAATGAAACGAAATCTAAAATATGTGACAAAATGAACAACGTTGTCACTTTGTCAATGCAGCTGGTAATTCTCATAGCAGTGTTATGTTGCTTCATTGTAATATTGTTGTATTGCTATATCCTGATATTGTGTTCTCATTACTAATCAATCATTCTCCTTTATTCTGTACTTTCGTAAACCACACACTTGCAAACAGTATTGAACATAATTTGTCAACATCATAACTAACTGGAGTTGCTGAAATCTTTMTTGCCCAAGATTGGGGCTAGCTTTTGTATGCTAGCAACATAATGTTTGAACTTAAACTCCTTTACAGTTGTACTGGAGGAAAAAACTGCAAGAAAGGACAATGAAAACTGTCATTTAATTATAAATATGCATAACCCATATTTCAATATTCATGTAGTGGTGAACAACAAAAACTGCATCCTCCCCACCCCTAAAGTCATTATCATGGCAGGTCACCTGTCAAATCAGTCAGTCAGTAATTGCTGCAGAACAGCTCAATAGTGCTTGAGAATATGTTACTCCCCAAAGCATGGTGCAACACACAGGGTTGTGTCACAAAGTTAACACATGCGCTTTGTCAACCACCTCTGCTTCCTTCTCTTGGTGCTGGACAGGAAGACCTTGCTGTGCCTCCCCGTGCGACTGTCTTGGGTAGCAGTTTCAGGGACATCGGAGAGGAAAATACGTTAGAGAGAGACGTAGGGAATTGTCTGCAGCAGGACGGGCCCCCAGTGGAAGGATGCAGAGGGGTATGGTGCTCCTCCAGGAGCTCTCATGAGATTCTCTCTGTACTTTTGGTAGGTAATCAACTCACTTATGGGGAGAGAGTGGGGAGGATGAGTGAGTGGAGAGGATGACGAGGGAGTGGTTAAGGGGGTGAGATATTGTCAATATAATTGCATTATGGTATTATATGTGATTTGTATATGAACTGTATGTCCAATTACAGAAAAACGTATTCAGTAATCATCTCACCTGGTAGCTGGCAGAGAACAATGTAGCCATTGAAGACAGCAGTATTGATCAGACGGGAAAACATATTCTTACACCACTTGGTAGTTTTCCGAACTCATGGCACAAATCTGTTTATTATGTCAGTCTTCTCCACTGCCACCATTTTGTGTTTATAGTCAAGCACATAGTCTGGTTTGATATTTCTCTCTCCGGTCAGGTGGTCCACCTTCCCTGTGGCTGACATTGTTGCTGTATGGACAGTGGAGAGGACATGGACGTCTCGTTTGTCATGCAGCTTTACTGCCATCTGTTGACTGTTCTCCTTGAACTCCACCTCCCCCTCTGCATCTTCCTGCTTCTGAATGCCGGCATCCCCTTCCTGTTCGACCAAACTGTGCCACAGGCCCCTGTGCTGTTGGAGAGCAGATGCTGGAAGAGTGTGGGACTGCTATAACAATTGTCCACATACAAAGTGTGTCCCTTCACGAGATGAGGAGCCACCATGGTCATCACTGTGGACCCGGACACCCCAAGCCCCTCATAATGTTGGATGTCAGTGGTGGACCCTGTGTAAACTATAATGTCCAGGACAAATCATGTCTTCACGGTGCACATAACAAAGGACTTGAACCCAAATCTGTGCCTTTTGGAGGGAATGTATTGACGGAATGCCAACCTACCGTTCCATACCAGCAGGGACTCGTCAATGCATAGGTCCTTGTATGGGACAAACACCAGACCGAATGCTGATTTCAGGCTGGTAAGAACATTTCTTGATTTGTGTAAGGGGTCATTTAGGTTGGAAGTAGCATTGTTGACGCCATCCAGGCATCGCAGAAGAACTAGGAAGTAGTCTTGGGAAAAGAGAAGGGAGGAGCAAACAGGATCCGTGCTCTAGTATTCCCTTAAGGAGTTCTTCTCCAGAATTCCCATGAATACACCAGCAAGGAATACACTGAGTGTACAAAACATTGGCAACACCTTCCTTATGCCCTCAAAACAGCCTCAATTCGTCGGGGAACAGACTCTACAAGGTGTTGAAAGCGTTCCACAGGGATGCTTGCCCATGTTGACTCCAATGCTTCCCACAGTTGTGTCAAGTTGGCAGGATGTTCTTGGGGGATTGGACCATTATTGATGCACATGGGAAACTGTTCAGTGTAAAAAAAACACAGCAACTTTGCAGTTCTTGGCACAATCAAACCGGTGTGCCTGGCACCTGCTGCCATACCTCATTCCAAGGCACTTAATTTTTTTATCTTGCTCATTCACCCTCTGAATGCCACACATACACAATTCATGTCTCAATTGTCTCAAGGCTTAAAAATCCTAGTATAACTTGTCTCCTCCCCTTCATCTACATTGATTGAAGTGAATTTAACAAGTGACATCAACTTCCGGGTTGGAGCGAGCGGTCGCATTCGCACTTTGGTCCGCAGGTAGTATAACTTTTCATTACATTTCATTACATTTCATTATAGTACAACGGTTTGATTTGTCTAATCTTAGCAATTTCTTCTTAGCTAGCTACATAGCCGTCTTTGTATCAAAGATAATTGCKTAATTATCGTATTCCGTCGTCCTAACGTAGTCTACACTGCTATCTGCCCAGCAGCTAGCCAGCTAGCAAACGTCTACCGAATAGCAGCACTGTAGAAACTATTACACTCAACTGAACGACTTGATTAGTGTAGTGTTAGCTAGCTACATAGTTGTCTTTGCTGTCTTCGTATCCAAGATAATTGTGTAGTTTAGAGCGTGTAGTTTTAGAGTGATTATCTTAATTTACCGAGGTTAGCTAGCCAGCTATTTGTCATCCTTAACGTAGGAGACACTGCTAGCTAGCCAACAGCTAGCCAACGTCTACCGAATAGAACTTCCGCACTCAACAACCCGGTCGCATTCCGCTTCGCTCCACAGGTAGTATCACATTTTCATTTCATTTCATTACAGTACAACGGTTTGATTTGTTTGATCGTAGCTAGCTACATAGCTAGCTACATAGCCGTCTTTGTATCAAAGATAATTGTGTAGTCTAGAGCGATTTTCTAGGTTAGCTAGCCAGCTATTGTCGTTCTTTTAACGCAACGTAACGTAATCAATATCACACTGCTAGCTAGCCAGCTAGCCCCCGAATAGCAGCACTGTAGAAACTATTACACTCAACGGAACGACTTGATTAGTGTAGTGTCAACACCGCAGCCACTGCCAGCTAGCCTACAAAGTCAACAACGCCAGCACTGCCAGCTAGCCTACTTCAGCAGTACTGTATCATTTTAATCATTTTAGTCAATAAGATTCTTGCTACGTAAGCTTAACTTCTGAACATTCGAGACGTGCAGTCCACTTGTCATTCCATCTCCTTTGCATTAGGCGTAGCCTCTTCTGTAGCCTGTCAACTATGTGTCTGTCTATCCCTGTTCTCTCCTCTCTGCACAGACCATACAAACGCTCCACACCGCGTGGCCGCGGCCCACCTAATCTGGTGGTCCCAGCGCGCACGACCCACGTGGATTTCCAGGTCTCCGGTAGCCTCTGGAACTGCCGATCTGTGGCCAACAAGGCAGAGTTCATCTCAAGCCTATGCTCCTCCAGTCCCTCGACTTCTTGGCACTGACGGAAACGTGGATCACCACAGATAACACTGCTACTCCTACTGCTCTCTCTTCGTCCCCACGTGTTCTCGCACACCCCGAGAGCTTCTGGTCAGCGGGTGGTGGCACCGGGATCCTTCTCCCTTAGTGGTCATTCTCTTTCTCCCTTACCATCTGTTATCGCCTCCTTTGATTCCTGCTGTCCAGTTCACGCAGCCCTTTCAAGCTTAACATCCTTATCATTTATCGCCCTCCAGGTTCCCTCGAGAGTTCATCAATGAGCTTGATGCTTGATAAGCTCCTTTCCTGAGGACGGCTCACCTCTCACAGTTCGGCGACTTTAACCTCCCCCCCTACTCTACCTTTGACTCATTCCTCTCTGCTCTTCTTTCTTCCACTCCTCTCCTCTTTTGACCTCACCCTCTCACCTTCCCCCCTACTCACAAGGCAGGCAATACGCTCGACCTCATTTTACTAGATGCTGTCTTCCACTAACCTCATTGCAACTCCCCTCCAAGTCTCCGACCACTACCTTGTATCCTTTTCCCTCTCGCTCTCATCCAACACTTCCCACACTGCCCCTACTCGGATGGTATCGCGCCGTCCCAGCCTTCGCTTCTCTCCCCCGCTATCTCTCCTCTTCCATCCTATCATCCCTCTGCTCAAACCTTCTCCAACCTATCTCCTGATTCTGCCTCCTCAACCCCCTCTCCTCCCTTTCTGCATCCTTTGACTCTCTCTGTCCCCTATCCACCAGCCGGCTCGGTCCTCCTCCCGCTCCGTGGCTCGACGACTCATTGCGAGCTCACAGAACAGGGCTCCGGCAGCCGAGCGGAAATGGAGGAAAACTCGCCTCCCTGCGGACCTGGCATCCTTTCACCTCCTCCTCTCTACATTTTCCTCTTCTGTCTCTGCTGCTAAAGCCTTCTTCTACACCTAAATTCCAAGCATCTGCCTCTAACCCTAGGAAGCTCTTTGCCACCTTCTCCTCCCTCCTGAATCCTCCTCCCCCTCCCCCCCCCTCCTCCTCTCTGCAGATGACTTCGTCAACCATTTTGAAAAGAAGGTCGACGACATCCGATCCTCGTTTGCTAAGTCAAACGACACCGCTGGTTCTGCTCACACTGCCCTACCCTGTGCTCTGACCTCTTTCTCCCCCTCTCTCTCAGATGAAATCTCGCGTCTTGTGACGGCCGGCCGCCCAACAACCTGCCCGCTTGACCCTATCCCCTCCTCTCTTCTCCAGACCATTTCCGAGACCTTCTCCCTTACCTCACCTCGCTCATCAACTCATCCCTGACCGCTGGCTACGTCCCTTCCGTCTTCAAGAGAGCGAGAGTTGCACCCCTTCTGAAAAACCTACACTCGATCCCTCCGATGTCAACAACTACAGACCAGTATCCCTTCTTTCTTTTCTCTCTCAAAACTCTGAACGTGCCGTCCTTGGCCAGCTCTCCCGCTATCTCTCTCAGAATGACCCTTGATCCAAATCAGTCAGGTTTCAAGACTAGTCATTCAACTGAGACTGCTCTTCTCTGTATCACGGAGGCGCTCCGCACTGCTAAAGCTAACTCTCTCTCCTCTGCTCTCATCCTTCTAGACCTATCGGTTGCCTCGATACTGTGAACCATCAGATCCTCCTCTCCACCCTCTCCGAGTTGGGCATCTCCGGCGCGGCCCACGCTTGGATTGCGTCCTACCTGACCGGTGCTCCTACCAGGTGGCGTGGCGAGAATCTGTCTCCTCACCACGTGCTCTCACCACTGGTGTCCCCAGGGCTCTGTTCTAGGCCCTCTCCTATCTCGCTATACACCAAGTCACTTGCTCTGTCATAACCTCACATGGCTCTCCTATCATTGCTATGCAGACGACACACAACTAATCTTCTCCTTTCCCCCTTCTGATGACCAGGTGGCGAATCGCATCTCTGCATGTCTGGCAGACATATCAGTGTGGATGACGGATCACCACCTCAAGCTGAACCTCGGCAGACGGAGCTGCTCTTCCTCCCGGGGAAGGACTGCCCGTTCCATGATCTCGCCATCACGGTTGAAACTCCATTGTGTCCTCCTCCCAGAGCGCTAAGAACCTTGGGTGATCCTGGACAACACCCTGTCGTTCTCAACTAACATCAAGGCGGTGGCCCGTTCCTGTAGGTTCATGCTCTACAACATCCGCAGAGTACGACCCTGCCTCCCACAGGAAGCGGCGCAGGTCCTATCCAGGCACTTGTCATCTCCCGTCTGGATTACTGCAACTCGCTGTTGGCTGGGCTCCCTGCCTGTGCCATTAACCCTACAACTCATCCAGAACGCCGCAGCCCGTCTGGTGTTCAACCTTCCCAAGTTCTCTCACGTCACCCCCGCTCCTCCGCTCTCTCCACTGGCTTCCAGTTGAAGCTCGCATCCGCTACAAGACCATGGTGCTTGCCTACGGAGCTGTGAGGGGACGGCACCTCAGTACCTCCAGGCTCTGATCAGGCCTTACACCCAAACAAGGGCATGCGTTCATCCACCTCTGGCCTGCTCGCCTCCCTACCACTGAGGAAGTACAGTTCCCGCTCAGCCCAGTCAAAACTGTTCGCTGCTCTGGCCCCCCAATGGTGGAACAAACTCCCTCACGACGCCAGGACAGCGGAGTCAATCACCACCTTCCGGAGACACCTGAAACCCCACCTCTTTAAGGATACCTAGATAGGATAAAGTAATCCTTCTCACCCCCTCCCCCCTTAAAAGATTTAGATGACATATTGTAAAGTGGCTGTTCCACTGGATGTCATAAGGTGAATGCACCAATTTGTAAGTCGCTCTGGATAAGAGCGTCTGCTAAATGACTAAATGTAAGGGATCATATGTCATGGAAAGAGCATTCCTAATGTTTTGTACCCCTCAGTGTACATTTCAGTAATTGTTGTTGTCACCCATTTTGTGAGCTTCTCCCTTGCTCCTGGCTCTCTCTTCTTCTGTAGTTCCAAGGCATAACGATTGGTCTCCACTATGTCTCCCACCAGCTCCTCGGTCAGAAACCGTTTGAAGCAATCTGCCTCAGAGGGAGATGGCAAGAGRCTTTGCAGTCCAGATTGGGACTCATCAAAGCCAACAGCAGGGCCAGGAGGGGTGAAATGGTGCACTCCAGGTGCCTCCTTTACTTCCCCCACTGTTGGTCTACCTACATCATCACCAGCATCTTAGGAGGGACCTGGGACTTCATCGATGGACAAGCAGTCCTCAGATGCAGGGTTCTAAATGGCAGCTCCTCACGGTCCCTGTCAGAATCTGATTCTTTAAATCAAATCAAATGTTATTGGTCACATACACCTTGTTAGCAGAGGTTAATGCAATTCCCAACGACTACCTAACACACACAAATCTAACAAGTAATCTAACAATTCCCCAACAACTACCTCATACACACAAAGCTAACAAGTAATCTAACAATTCCCCAATAACTACCTAATACACACAAATCTAAAGGGGTGAATGAGAATATATACATATAAATATATGGATGAGCGATGGCTGAGCGGCATAGGCAAAGTGCAGTAGATGGGATAAAATACAGTATATACATGTGAAATGAGTAATGTAAGATATGTAAACATTATTAAAGTGACATTATTTAAAGTRGCATTGTTTAGTGACTAGTGATCCATTTATTAAAGTGTTCAGTGAGTGGGTCTCAATGTGGGCAGCAGCCTCTCTGAGTTAGTGATTGCTGTTTAGCAGTCTGATGGCCTTGAGATTAAGCTGTTTATCAGTCTCTCGGTCCCAGCTTTGATGCACCTGTACTGACCTTGCCTTCTGGATGATAGCAGGGTGAACAGGCAGTGGCTCGGGTGGTTGTTGTCCTTGATGATCTTTTTGGCCTTCCTGTGACATCGGGTCCTGTAGGTGTCATGGAGGGCAGGTAGTTTGCCCCCAGTGATGCGTTATACACTCCGCACCACCCTCTGGAGAGCCTTACGGTTGGGGGAGGAGCAGTTGTCGTACCAGGCTGCGATACAACCCGACAGGATGCTCTTGATTGTGCATCTGTAAAGGTTTGTCAGGGTTTTGGGAGACAAGACACATTTCTTCAGCCTCCTGAGGTTGAAGAGGCGCTGTTGCGCCTTCTTTACCACACTGTCTGTGTGGGTGGACCATTTCAGTTTGTCTGTGATGTGTACGCCCAGAAACGTAAAACTTTCCACCTTCTCCACTGCTGACCCTTCGAAGTGGATAGGGGAGTGCTCCCTCTGCTGTTTCCTGAAGTCCACGATCATCTCCTTTGTTTTGTTGACGTTGAGTGAGAGGTTGTTTTCATGACACCACACTCCGAGTGCCCCCACCTGCTCCCTGTAGGCTGTCTTGTTGTTGTTGGTGATCAAGCCCACCTCTGTTGTGTCGCCTGCAAACTTGATGATTGAGTTGGAGGTGTGCATGGCCACGCAGTTGTGGGTGAACAGGGAGTACAGGAGGGGGCTGAGCACACACCCTTGTGGGGCCCCAGAGTTGAGGGTCAGTGAAGTGGAGATGTTGTTTCCTACCTTCACCACCTGGGGGCGGAGCGTCAGAAAGTCCAGGACCCAGATGCACAAGGAGGGGTTGAGACCCAGGGCCTCCAGCTTGATGATGAGCTTGGAGGGTACTATGGTGTTGATTGCTGAGCTGTAGTCAATGAACAGCATTCTTACATAGGTATTGTTTTTGTCCAGATGGGATAGGGCAGTGTGCAGTGCGATGGCTATTGTGTCATCTGTGGACCTGTTGTGGCGGTATGCAAACTGAAGTGGGTCAAGGGTGGCCAGTAAGGTGGCGATGATATGATCCTTGACTAGCCTCTCAAAGCACTTCATAAGCTGTGATTCCATGGCCATCCTCAGGCGCTGTTGCGCCGACCATACTAATTTAGTGAGCACCTTTGATGCTCCGCCCAAGCAAGGCATTTGATTGGTTAGACATGTTGTGAGGCGTCACTGATTTTCACCTGGTTCCCACCCCTTTTTAGCAGATTTTGTGCCATGGACTTCCCCAGGCTTCCCATTTAGGGGCTAAGCTGTAGCATTAGTGTGAGTATGAAAGCACAAAAAAAACTGAAATGCGATCCACCGCATTTAACCTCTCTGGCGCAGGCGTGCCGCTAGCGACCCACCTCAACAACATCCGGTGAAATTGCAGAGCGCCAAATTCAAAATGACAGAAATAGTAATAATAAACATTCATGAAAAAACAAGTGTTATACATCGGTTAAAAGATTAACTTCTTGTTAATCCAGCCACTTTGTCAGATTTCAAAAAAGCTTTACGGTGAAAGCATAACATGCAATTATCTGAGGTCAGAGCCCCGCACACAAAAGCATACAAACATTTTCCAAACAAGCAGATGAGTCACGAATGTCCGAAATAGCAATACAATTAATCACTTACCTTTGAAGATCTTCATCTGGTTGCAATCAGAAGGGTCTCAGTTACACAATAAATGGTYGTTTTGTTCGATAAAGTCCCTCTTTATATCCCAAAAACTCAGTTTTGTTGGCGCGTTTTGTTCAGTAATCCACTGGCTCAAAGGCGGTCAAAACATGCAGACGAATACATCCTAATTGTACCGGTAAAGTTCATTGAAACATGTCAAACGATGTTTAGAACTAATCCTCAGGGTGTCAATTACCTAAATAATCTATAATATTTCAACCGGACAATAGCGTATTCAATAGAAAGGAAAAAGAACGAAGGGTGCGCACATAGTCACGCGCACACACAGTCACGCGYGCAAACCAGTACTGCATGCTTTCCCAGTCCCCTAACCAAAATATATTTTTCTTCGTCGTTTTTCAGAAAACAAGCCTGAAACCATGTCTAAAGACTGTTGACATCTATTGGAAGCCATAGGAACTGCAATCTGGGCCATTACCAATTACATAGTCAATAGGCATTCAATGGAAAACCACTCACATCAAAAAAATCCCACTTCCTGGATGGATTTTCCTCGGGTTCTTTCCTGCCATAACAGTGCTGTCATACTCACAGACATTATTTTAACAGTTTTAGAAACTTCAGAGTGTTTTATATCCAATTCTACCAAGTATATGCATATCCTAGCTTCTGGGCCTGAGTAACAGGCTGTTTAATCTGGGCACGTCATTCATCCGAATTTCAGAAAACTGCCCCGTCACTAAAGTTAAACACTTTTTCCCATGCCTGTTCAATGAACCATAAACAATTAATGAACATTCACCTGTTGAACGGTCATTAAGACATTAACAGTTTACAGACGGTAGGCAAGTTATGAAATATTAGGACACTAAAGAGGCCTATCTACTTACTCATTGCAGGCAATCTCAACGCTGTGCGTTACAGGGAAGACCTCCTCCTCCCTCATGTGGTACCCTTCCTGCAGGCTCATCCTGACATGACCATCCAGCATGACAATGCCACCAGCCATACTGCTCGTTCTGTGCGTGGTTTCCTGCAAGACAGGAATGTCAGTGTTCTGCCATGGCCAGCGAAGAGCCTGGATCTCAATCATATTGAGCACGTCTGGAACCTGATGGATCAGAGGTTGAGGGCTATGTCCATTCCSCCCAGAAATGTCCGGGATCTTGCAGGTGTCTTGGTGGAAGAGTGGAGTAACATCTCACAGCAAGAACTGGCAAATCTGGTGCAGTCCATGAGGAGGAGATGCACTGCAGTACTTAATGCAGATACTGACTGTTACTTTAGATTTTAACCCCCCCTTTGTTCAGGGACACATTATTCAATTTCTGTTCGTCACATGTCTGTGGAACTTGTTCCGTTTATGTCTCAGTTGTTGAATCTTGTTATGTTCATACAAATATTTACACATGATTAAGTTTGCTGAAAATTAACACAGTTGACAGTGAGAGGACATTACTGTTTTGCTGAGTTTAGTTATTGAATTGTGTCGATTGTTTATGCTCATTCTAAATACAACCACTGTATAGTAACAACAAACTACAGTATGATATGCTGCTTAGTATGTTTGCTGTGTTTTTATTTTATTTTTAAGATGATTTTATTGGGATTTTTTGCAATTACCAARACAGTAGGAAACGAGTGACAGGGAGACAGGGCGGTGAACCCGGGTCCTTGGGTAGAGCTAATCGCTTATGCCTTGATATCTGTCTCATTAACGCTAAGTCACGACTTCAGCTTTGTGTTCATTTATTTTTCAAAACCTGTTATGACCTCTGTCACTATCTATGTCACGTTGTACACTGAGTATACAAAACATTAAGAACACCTGGTATTTCCATGACATAGACTGACCAGGTGAATCCAGGTGAAGTTATGATCCCTTATTGATGTCACTTGTTAAATCCACTTCAATCAGTGTAGATGAGGGTAGGAGGGTGAGGGTTAAAGAGACAGGTTAAAGRATGTTTTTTAAACCTTGAGACATGTAGTGTGTATGTGTGCCATCAGAAGGTGAATGGGCAAGACAAAAGATGTGTCAAGAACTGCAACGCTGCTGGGTTTTTCAAGCGCAACAGTTTCCTCTGTGTATCAAGAATGGTCCAACACCCAAAGGACATCCAGCCAACTTGACCCAACTGTGGGAAGCATTGGAGTCAACATGGGCCAGCATCCCTGTGGAACGCTTTTGACAGCTTGTGGAGTGCATGCCTCAATGAATCTCATCTAAGCAGTGCTGGAATGGTATGCACACAGTGAGGTGTTATACACGACAACTCACAGTAGTAAAATGCATTATGTGGCTAGCGGCTACAGTATGTATGTTTTCTGTATTCATTTAAACACTAAGAATTTATTTGTACCTCTTTGCCACTGTTTGCAATCATCAGGGCCAGCTTGACAATGGTAGGTCCTAATGTCAGGGATCAAAAGCTCTCACCTCAGCAGTGCTGAAATGGTATGATTTACATTGCCACACGGACCTGTAACTTCATTTGGACACAGTAATGTACAGCCAGTGATAAGCATTCATAAATCAGAACAATTTCTTTGCTTAGACGTTTACTCMGTGGTTATTTTGACTCAGTTCCTAAAGCAAAATGTGACATCAATACTACAATGTTGTTTTGATTGTTTTTGGTAATTGAAAGTGATTTCCCCTCTATGGGGCACCATTTTCAGCCTTTTACTCTGCATGAATTTAACGTTGGGGAMGCTCACATTAGGGTGCACTGATGCCGGGCAGTCTGTGGGGTGACTGCATGTTTTAATGTTCTAGGCCAGGGTTTGGGCCCCCCCCTGGGTGCACGTTTAGTTTTTTTCCCCTAGCACTACACAGCTGATTCAAGTAACCAACTCATCATCAAGCTTTGATTATTTGGATCAGCTGTGTAGCGCTAGGGCAAAAAAACAAACGTGCACCCAGGAAGGGCCCCAGGCCTGAGTTTGGGAAACCTTGCTCTAGGACAGGGGTTCTTATTAAACTTTTTCAGCTCGAGACCTTAATGAGAAATAGACTGTCCTCCCGTGACCCAAATTGTCCTCCAACATCCAAACTTAAGAAGAAATAGTCTGGGACTCGATGTATGCTCATAACTCGCGACCCACCTCTCACATGCACAGGGCTGCTCTAAGCTATGGCTGTAAAAGTMATCTGTCATGTACTGTCCATGCAGGCTCTATTGGGGTTCCCCACGTGACAGCTCTTATCTGGCATGTCTTAAAAGTGATCTATCTCTGCTCATTTCACTTGAGACGAGCAGTCAACCATGCTCCTTTGTTCTCTACGGTTTCACTGTAGCAGCTGTGGGTTCACTATAACTTGTGCTTCACCCATCCCACTGACTCCAAGGAGGCTGGGGAGGTCGAGGTTAACAGGAGGTCATCAGGTCATGGGGCTCTTGCCACATCCTCCCCCAGCTCTGATTGGTTCCTACCTGCCCCGGCAACAAATTAGCAGGGYCTGCCTGACTCATGAAGCTTGCACACAGTAATAATTGTTTGTAACAGTAATAAAGCAATACACGAGGCCCAGTGTGTTTACAAACGGAAATCTAATCAGATTTGAATGTACTAATCTTAATGTACTTCCTTGAATGGATATCAACAATTACCCCATTAATGTACTTGGTATGTAAGMATATTTTTTCATGTTAAAACACACATGCAATCTGCCATCTKGGAAACTGTTCAATGTTCCTAATCTTGATATATACCCATTGGCTCTTAAAGGGGCAGTCTGCAGTTCAAACAACAACAATGCCTTGTTATTGTTTAGGTCCAATTTGCTTTTCAATTTCCTGTCTTTTTCGGCTTCAGACAAAAGCTAATATTTCACTTACAACATAGCTTTTTGTATTCATTTCAGGGTTTTATACCCAGAAGATCTGATACTAGCACACATCCTGCCACCAAACATTGATACTGTCCAATATAACCATTTTATTTGACATAAAGCAACATAGCTGTCAAGGGCAGCCTAAAGTATTTGTTTTTCAAAATGGTAGAGTTTAGCTACATACATTAGACCAACTGTAAAAATATCTTACAATTACATGACAGAAATGAGTGCCTCAGGGCGATAGTCATTTATTTCAGTTACCTTTTCATTCTTGGGTACAGGAACAATGGTGGCCATCTTGAAGCATGTGGGGACAGCAGACTGGGATAGGGAGAGATTGAATATATCCGTAAACACACCAGCCAGCTGGTCTGCGGATGCTCTGAGGTCTGGGCCAGCAGCCTTGAGAGGGAACTTCTTGTCAATAGGGAGGCGCTATTTTCACTTTGGAAAAAATCGTGCCCAATTTAAACGGCCTCGTACTCTATTCTAGATCATACAATATGCATATTATTACTATTGGATAGAAAACTCTCTCAAGTTTCTAAAACTGTTTGAATTATATCTGTGAGTAAAACAGAACTCATTTGGCAGCAAACTTCCAGACAGGAAGTGAAAATTCTGAAAATGGGGCTCTGTTTCAGGGCCTGCCTATTCAATTGCCTTATATTTAYCGATATGCATGCACTTCATACGCCTTCCACTAGATGTCAACAGGCAGTGGAAGGTGGAATGGGGTGTCTAGCTTGATCTGAGGTCGAATGAGAGCTTTTGGAGTGGGAGGTCAGGAATTTCCTTTGTCTACCAAGGCGCGAGGCGGAGCTCGACATTAGCTTCTGAAAAGCTTTCAGTTTACACGGCGAATATCTCCGGCTCTGATTTTATTTGATACATGTGATAATAACATCGTAAAGTAGGTTTTTTCAACCGAGTTTTATCAGTTTATTCAACGTTTATTGGGACTTTTGGAGTTTTCCATTCTTTGCGTCAAGAGAGTGTGGGAACGTTATCAACCTTGGCTAGCATTGTGGCGCGAATTCGACAGAAGAAAAGGACATTCTAAAAGCAAACAACGATTTATTCTGGACCAAGGACTCCTTGTACAAGATTCTGATGGAAGCTCAGCAAAAGTAAGAACAATTTATGATGTTATTTCGTATTTCTGTGTAAATTGTYGAGTCCTATTCTCCGCCGTTTTGGTGAGTGATGTCTCGTAATAACGCAAGCTGTATGTTATGGTAAAGTTATTTTTTTAAATCTAACACGGCGGTTGCATTAAGAACCAGTGTATCTTTCATTTGCCATACAACAAGTATTTTTATGTAAAGTTTATGATGAGTTCTTTGGTCAGATTAKGTGAGTGTCCAAAATAGCTCTGGACATTCTGGGGAAATGTTGCTACATATTCACAATGTATAACCACGGTTTGCAGCTCTAAATATGCACATTTTCGAACAAAACATAAGTGTATTGTATAACCTGATGTTATAAGACTGTCATCTGATGAAGTTGTCCAAAGGTTAGTGATTAATTTTATATCTTTTGCTGGTTTTTGCAATAGCTACCTTTTGCGGTGAATAAATGCATTTGTGTGTTTGGCTATTGTGGGTAGCTAATATAATTCTATATTGTGTTTTCGCTGTAAAACACTTAAAAAATCGGAAATATTGGCTGGATTCACAAGATGTTTATCTTTCATTTGCTGTACACCATGTATTTTTCATAAATGTTTTATGATGAGTATTTATGTATTTCACGTTGCTCTCTGTAATTATTCTGGCTGCTTCGGTGCTATTTGTGATGGTAGCTGCAATGTAAAACTATGATTTATACCTCAAATATGCACATTTTTCGAACAAAACATAAATGTATTGTATAACATGTTATAAGACTGTCATCTGATGAAGTTGTTTCTTGGTTAGTGACTAATTATATCTCTATTTGGTCGGTTTGTGATAGCTACCTATGCGGTAGAAACATGGTGAAATATGTCGGTTCAGTCTTTGGCTATTGTGGTTAGCTAAAATAAATACATATTGTGTTTTTGCTGTAAAACATTTAAAAAAATCGGAAATGATGGCTGTTCACAAGATGTTTATCTTTCATTTACTGTATTGGACTTGTGATTTCATGAAAATTATATTATATGATATCCCTGTCCCGTTAGGCTAGGCTATGCTAGTCAGCTTTTTTGATGAGGATGCTCCCGGATCCGGGATGGGTATCACTGAAAGGTTTAAACAGCTTGGAAAATTCCAGAAAATGATGTCATGGCTTTAGAAACTTCCGATAGGCTAATTGACATAATTTGAGTCAATTGGAGGTGTACCTTTGGATGTATTTCAAGGCCTACCTTCAAACTCAGTGCCTCTATGCTTGACCTCATGGGAAAATCAATAGCAATCACCCAAGACCTCAGAAAAAAAATTGTAGACCTCCACAAGTCTGGTTCATCCTTGGGAGCAATTTCCAAACTCCTGAAGGTTCCACATTCATCTGTACAAACAGTAGTACGCAAGTATAAACACCATGGGACCACCGCAGCCGTCATATCGCTCAGTATGTGGTATTTTGATGTCTTCACTATTATTCTATAATGTAGAAAATAGTAAAATAAAGAAACTCTTGAATGAGTAGGTGTTCTAAAAACTTTTGACTGGTAGTGTATGTACAGTTGAAGTCGGAAGTTTACATACACCTTAGCCAAAAACATTTAAACTCAGTTTTCACAATTCCTGACATTTAATCTTAGTAAAAATGTCCTGTTTTATGTCAGTTAGGATCACCACTTTATTTTAAGAATGTGAAATGTCAAATAATAGTAGAGAGAATTATTTATTCCAACTTTTATTTCTTTCATCACATTCCCAGTGGGTCAGAAGTTTACATACAGTCAATTAGTATTTGGTTACAATACCTTTAAATTGTTTAACGTGGGTCAAATGTTTCGGGTAGCCTTCCACATGCTTCACACAATCAGTTGGGTGAATAATTTTGGCCCATTTATCCTGACAAAGCTGGTGTATCTGAGTCAGGTTTGTAGGTCTCCTTGCTCGCACACGCTTTTTCAGTTCTGCCCACAAATTTTCTATGGGATTGAGGTCAGGGCTTTGTGATGGCCACTCCAATACCTTGACTTTATTGTCCTTAAGCCATTTTGCCACAACTTTGGAAGTATTCTTGGGGTCATTGTCCAATTGGAAGACCCATTTGCGACCAAGCTTTAACTTCCTGACTGATGTCTTGAGATGTTGCTTCAATATACCCACATCATTTTCCTTCCTCATGATGCCATCTATTTTGAGAAATGCACCAGTCCCTCCTGCAGCAAAGCACCCAGCCTTTCTAGCCTTCCAACAGTTTTCACATAGGATCCATACACAAATCTGGACTTTAAGGATGAGAACTTGATGAACAGGTCTAAAGTTGAAGATGTCAAAAAGGCGGGTTCTCTCCACCTCTAAATCATCTTCTCCTTTACCACAACTACAGCCTCATTTACACTTGTGTTAAACTTCTATGGCTGCAGGGGCAGTTTGAGTAACTTGGAAAAAGGTGCCCATTTCAAATGGCCTCGTACTCAATTCTTGCTCGTACAATATGCATATTATTATTACTATTGGATAGGAAACACTCTCTAGTTTCTAAAACGTTTGAATTATTTCTCTGAGTGAAACAGAACTCATTCTGCAGCCCACTTCCTGACAGGAAGTGAGATTTCTGAAATCGAGGTCTCTGTTCAAGGGCTTGCCTATAAATGGGCATGATACGTATTGGTATACATGCACGTCATACACCTTCCCCTAGAATGTCAAGAGGAAGTGAGAGAAGAAATGAAGTGATTATCTTGGTCTGAGGTGGAATAAATCCTCTTGGAATGACGTGTCCGCCATTTCCTGTTTTTTCGAAAGCGCGAAGATGAACCTGGAATCGCCTTCTGGAAGCTGTCGTTATAGGCGAATACTATCTCCGGCTTTGATTTTATTTGATACATGTTACAATAATCATCGTAAAGTATGTTTTTTCAATATAGTTTGATTATTGAAATTTATTCGGGACATTAGGCGTGTTGCGTTGTTTGACTTTGTTCACGAAGGAGAGCTTCGCGCCACTGGGCCAGTGTGCTTGCTAATTCAAGAGGAAAGAGGTCGTTCTAAATCCAAACAACGACTGTTCTGGACAAGGACCCCTTGTACAACATTCTGATGGAGATCACCAAAAGTAGGACCCATTTTGGGATGCTATTTCATATATCTGTCGAACTGTGCTATCGCTACCGTTTGCCTTGAATCAATGCTGTTGTGTGTTAGCTATTGTAGTAAGCTAATATAACGCTATATTGTGTTTTTCGCTGTAAACACTTAAAAAATCTGAAATATTGGCTGTATTCACAAGATCTTTGTCTTTCATTTGCTATACACCATATATTTTTTCAGAAATGTTTTATGATGAGTATTTAGGTATTTGACGTTGGTGTCTGTAATTACTTTGGTTGCTTCGGTGCTATTTCTGACGGTAGCTGTGATGGTAGCATCAATGTAAAACTGATTTATACCTCAAATATGCACATTTTTCGACACAACATAGATTTATTGTGTAACATGTTATAGGACTGTCATCTGATGAAGTTGTTTCTTGGTTAGTTTGGTTGGATCTTGGTTAGTTAGGTTGCTTTTGTGCATGCTACCTGTGCTGTGAAAAATGTCTGTCCTTTTTTGTATTTGGTGGTGAGCTAACATAAATATACGTGGTGTTTTCGCTGTAAAACATTTTAAATCGGACATGTTGGCTGGATTCACAAGATGTTTATCTTTCAAATGCTGTATTGGACTTGTTAACTTTTACTGCCTCAGAAACCCGGATCCGGGAGCACCCCACCCCCCACACACTGATTAGCATAGTAGCATAGCTTCAGAAGTAGATAGTAGCATCTAAATATCATTAAATCACAAGTCCAAGCACCAGATGAAAGATACAGATCTTGTGAATAAAGCCACCATTTTCAGATTTTTAAAATGTTTTACAGGGAAGACAAAATATGTAAATCTATTAGCTAAACACGTTAGCAAAATACACCACTATTCTAACTCCATCAGTTTCTTACTCCTTCAGGTGCTATCACCAATTCGGCTCAACTAAGATATTGATAGCCAATAACCTATAAAAAAAACCATCAGATGACAGTCTGATAACATATTCATGGTATAGGATAGTTTTTGTTAGAAAAAAGTGCATATTTCAGGTAGAAATCACAGTTTAACATTGCACCGACCATCACAAATCCACTAGAATTACTAGATAGAGCAACGTGTTGACCAATTTACTCATCATAAAACATTTCATAAAAATAGACAAAGCATAGCAATGGAAAGACCCAGTTCTTGTGATTTCAGACCATATTTCAGATTTTCTAAGCGTTTTTCAGCGAAAACACAATAAATCGATAAGTTAGCATACTACATGTTCCAACGTTACCAGAGCATCGATTCCAGCCAAAGAGCGCTATAACGTAACCACCGCCAAAAGATATTAATTTTTTCACTAACCTTCTCAGAATTCTTCCGATGACACTCCTGTAACATCATTTTACAACATACATATACAGTTTGTTCGAAAAGGTGCATATTTAGCCATACAAAACCGTGGTTACACAATGAAAATACTAGGAAATCAAGCCTCAATATGTCTGACGTCATCTATCAGAGTGATCTAGTTTAATTAAAAGCTAATCATATACTTGACTAAAAAATACAGGGTTGACAGGAATCGAAAGACAAATTAGTTCTTAATGCAACCGCTGATTTACATTTTTAAAATTATCCTTATTTTCAATACAGGGTTGGCAAGTGAAGCTATACCAAACAAAATGGCGATTTATGCGTTTAAATATTTCGACAGAAACACGGTTTATCATATTAAATATTGCTTACTTTGAGCTGATCTTCCATCATTTCTTGGGCATGTATCCTTTCTATGTTTATAACGTCTTTTGGTCGATAGATGTCCTCTGTCCTTCGAAATGTCCATCACCAACGACCGCACCCCTAAAGCGTGTCCAAACTTTCAGAGTGCACGACAAATAAATTCCTCAGAATCGCACTAAACGGATATAAATTGATATAAAACGGTTCAAATTCACTACATTATGATGTTTTTAACAACTATAACGACTGAAAACATGACCGGAGAAATATTGCTGGTTAGAAAACGACTTGGAACGAGACAGGTCCGATGGCCTTCACGCTTGAGGCGCACGCTGAGAAAGGGCGGTCTCTGTACATTTTGGTCATTTATAATGGCTGTGAACGTCCCATCGATTTATTGAAAACGTGATGACGTACAGACACCCAGAGGAAGACGTAGGCAGTGTCGGTTTCTTCATAGCATTCACTGTGGCCTTATAAACAGACCCCAGATCAGAGGTAAAAATTTCTGAAATCTGAACCCTGTCATGAAAAGTGCTGTAGAAATTGTTCTGTACCACTCAGAGACAAAATTTCAACTCCTATAGAAACTATAGACTGTTTTCTATCCAATAATAACAATAATATGCATATTGTACGATCAAGAATTGAGTACGAGGCAGTTTAATTTGGAAATGTAAAAAAAAAAAATAATGCTAACAGCTCCCCTATTGACAAAAGGTTAATGTGTGAAAGTTAAATTTTCTAAAAAATATATTTTGAATTTCGCGCCCTGCACTTGAGCTGGATGTTGTCATAAGTGTACCGGTGTCGGGCTTGCAGCCTGAAGAATTAACATGTGTCTTTTGGCCTGATCTCATCCACATTCTGTTTATTATTAAACCTGTATTTAGACTACAACGTCATACTGAGACTAGCGTCTCTTTTTCAGATAAGCCCTGTATACAATATACAAAATTACAAAACGTATTAAGAAAAACAGACATATTTATCAACAGAGGTCTCTGATCATTTCTCTGAACTGAGCAAGGGGGACCAGAACATCTAATTTCAGAGATCTGTGTGAATTGTTCCACATAAAGGGCGCCAAAAAAATAAAGCAATTTTACCCAACTCTGTGGAGACCGAAGGGGCCTCCAGTATTATCCAAGCCTTTGATCGGGTTTGGCAATTTGTAAGTATAAATTGAATTAATGATGACAGATAAAAAAGGAAGTTTCTGCATGAGTGCTTTGTAAATAAACACAAGAGAATGATGCTCTCCTTACATACAAAGAGGCCCAACCCACTTTTGATACAAAACACAATGTTGAGATCTATAACCATCACCAAAAATGCACCAGTATGTCAATTTAAATAACATGCTAAAATAATCCCCATCAAAATCCGTCAAGTTAACCTCTCTGGTACAAAGGCTGGAAAAATGGCTGTGTTTAACTGTGACTTGGCTCTGACCTAACATAATCGTTTGGTGTGCTTTCGTCGTAAAGCCTTTTTGAAATTGGACACTGTGGCTGGATTTACAACAAGTGTATCTTTAAAATGGTGTAAAATACTTGTATGTTTGAGGAATTGTAATTATGGGATTTCTGTTGTTTTGAATTTGGCGCCCTGCAGTTTCACTGGCTGTTGACGAGGTGAGACGCTACCGTCCCACATACCCTAGAGAGGTTAACTAATTATGTGGCTTCTGAAGGTAATTGGTTGCACCAGAGCTTATTTAGGGGCTTCATAGCAAAGGGAGTAAATGCATATGCACACACCCCTTTATTTCACCTCACCAATTTGGCCTATTTTGTGTATGTCCATTACATGAAATCCAAATAAAAATCTATTTAAATTGCAGGTTGTAATGCAACAAAACAGGAAAAAACTCCAAGGGGGATGAATACTTTTGCAAGATACTGTATCCATCCTCAAGCCGATACCACAACGGCCCTCAAGGAATTTCGCTGGACTGGAAACCATATATCCTGAGTCTGCATTTATTGTGGCTGAGGATAAAAATTAAAAATTAAAAATTGAGGAAAGAGCTAGCTAAGTCCTATCAGCATATCAACTATAGTACTCGCGCTGCTAAAACACTCGACCACTGTTACTCCAACTTCCGGGATGCATACAAGGCCTTCCCCCGCCCTCCTTTCGGCAAATCTGACCACGACTCCTTTTTGAACCTCCCTTCCTACAGGCAGAAACTCAAACAGGAAGTACCTGTGCTAAGGACAATTCAACGCTGGTCTGACCAATCGGAATCTACGCTTCAAGATTGTTTTGAACACGTGGACTGGGATGTGTTCCGTTAGCTTCACAGAATAATATTGACGAATACACTGCGATGGTGACTGAGTTTATCAGGAAGTGTATAGGAGATGTTGTACCCACTGTGACTATTGAAACCTACCCTAACTAGAAACCGTGGATAGATGGCATCATTCGTGCAAAACTGAACGCGCRAACCACCGCATTTAAACATGGCAAGGTGACTGGGAATATGGCAGAATACAAACAGAGTAGTCATTCACTCCGCAAGGCAATCAAACAGGCAACATGTCAGTATAGAGACAAAGTGGAGTCGCAATTCAACGGCTCAGACACGAAACCTACAGTATGTGGCAGGGTCTACAGACAATCACGGACTACAAAAGGAAAACCAGCCTCATCGCGGACACCGACGTCTTGCTTCCGGACAGGCTAAACACGTTCTTTGCCCGCTTTGAGGACAACCAAAGTGGCCCGCCACCGGCGTGGCCCGACACCAAAGACTGTGGGCTCTCCTTCTCCGTGGCCGATGTGAGTAAGACATTTAAACGTGTTAAAGGCACAGTCATCTCAGTGTATGTAAACTTCTAACTCACTGGATTTGTGATACAGTGAATTATACGTGAAATAATCTGTCTGTAAACAATTGTTGGAAAAATGACTTGTGTCAGGCACACAGTACATGTCCTAACTGACTTGCCAAAACTATAGTTTGTTAATAAGACATTTGTGGAGTGGTTGAAAAACAAGTGTTATTGACTCCAACCTAAGAGTATGTAAACTTCGACTTCAACTGTATATATGTACTGTATGTGTATTTGTGTGCATGTGTATATGTATGCATGTTTATATATGCATATATGGTGGATTGGAAATGATGCAGACAGTTACATTGACGGAAGCTACAATGTACTTGTTTTGATTACATAAATGCTTTAAAATTCACAAAAAGGGATGTCATATCTGATCCACGATGGCGTAGCAGTCGGACGTGTGTTTTTTGTCTTGTCCTGTCTTGTCCCACGTAAATAATCATTTTCCATTTTTTTTTGTATATATTTAGAGTATATTTTAATCTCACTTTCCATCTACGGACTGAATATACCGCCTCACCCAATGTGGTACGGATCTGCTATTTTTATACTTTAGAACCGGAACCCCATATCAGAAGCTAGCCAGCTAACTAGCTACTAGCTAGCAGTCAGTTAGCGGTCTTCACCGTTAACTCGGACACCAGCCAGCCTCAGCCCGGTCAATACCTGCCAGTCTGCACAGCCGTGTCACCAGCTCGCCTAGCGTAGTAGCGACTACAGAACGGCCCTGACTCACCTATTGCTGCTCATTGGACCCTATGATCACTCGGCTACAYATGCCTCTCCCTAATGTCAATATGCCTTGTCTACTGCTGTTTAGGTTAGTTATTATTGTTTTATTTCACTGTAGAGCCCCCAGCCCCGCTCTAAATGCCTTAGATAGTTATTAAGTTGCACCCTCCACACATGCGGAGACCTCACTTGGCTTAACTGGTGCCTCCAGAGACGCAGCTGCTCTCATCATCACTCAATGCCTAGGTTTACCTCCACTGTACTCACATCCTACCATACCCTTGTCTGTACATTATGCCCTGAATCTATTCTATGAAACAATAATAACGTAACATTGCAAAAACCCGAAAATTTCTGTCCAAAAATTATGCAGAACAATTAATCCATGCTTTTGTCACTTCTAGGTTAGACTACTGCAATGCTCTACTTTCTGGCTACCCGGATAAAGCACGAAATAAACTTCAGTTAGTGCTAAATACGGCTGCTAGAATCTTGACTATAATCCAAAATTTTTATCATATTACTCCAGTGCTAGCCTCACTACACTGGCTTCCTGTTAAGGCAAGGGCTGATTTCAAGGTTTTACTGCTAACCTACAAAGCATTACATGGGCTTGTTCCTACCTATCTTTCCGATTTGGTCCTGCCGTACATACCTACACGTACGCTATGGTCACAAGACGCAGGCCTCCTTACTGTCCCTAGAATTTCTAAACAAACAGCTGGAGGCAGGGCTTTCTCCTATAGAGCTCCATTTTAATGGAATGGTCTGCCTACCCATGCGAGAGACGCAGACTCGGTCTCAACCTTTAAGTCTTTATTGAAGACTCATCTCTTCAGTAGGTCCTATGATTGAGTGTAGTCTGGCCCAGGAGTGTGAAGGTGAACGGAAAGGCACTGGAGCAACGAACCACCCTTGCTGTCTCTGCCTGGCTGGTCCCCTCTCTCCACTTGGATTCTCTGCCTCTAACCCTATTACAGGGGCTGAGTCACTGGCTTACTGGTGCTCTTCCATGCCGTCCCTGGGAGGGGTGCGTCACTTGAGTGGGTTGAGTCATTGACGTGATCTTCCTGTCTGGGTTGGCGCTCCCCCTTGGGTTGTGCCGTGGCGGAGATCTTTGTGGGTTATACTCGGCCTTGTCTCAGGATGGTAAGTTGGTGGTTGAAGATATCCCTCTAGTGGTGTGGGGGCTGTGCTTTGGCAAAGTGGGTGGGGTTATATCCTGCCTGTTTGGCCCTGTCCGGGGGTATCGTTGGATGGGGCCACAGTGTCTCCTGACCACTTCTGTCTCAGCCTCCAGTATTTAAGCTGCAGTAGTTTATGTGTCGGGGGTCTAGGGTCAGTCTGTTATATCTGGAGAATTTCTCCTGTCTTATCCGGTGTCCTGTGTGAATTTAAGTATGCTCTCTCTAACTCTCTCTCTCTTTCTTTCTCTCTTTCTTCCCTTCTCTCTTTCTTCTTTCTTTCTTTCTCTCTCTCGGAGGACCTGAGCCCTAGGACCATGCCTCAGGACTATCTGGCCTGATGACTCCTTGCTGTCCCCAGTCCACCTGGCCGTGCTGCTGCTCCAGTTTGAACTGTTCTGACTGCGGCTATGGAATCCTGACCTGTTCACCGGACGTGCTACCTGTCCCAGACCTGCTGGTTTCAACTCTCTAGAGACAGCCGGAGTGGTAGAGATACTCTGAATGATAGGCTATGAAAAGCCAACTGACATTTACTCCTGAGATGCTGACCTGTTGCACCCTTGACATCCACTGTGATTATTATTATTTGACCCTGCTGGTCACCTATGAACATTTGAACATCTTGGCCATGTTCTGTTATAATATTCACCCGACACAGCCAGAAGAGGACTGGCAACCCCTCATAGCCTGGTTCCTCTCTAGGTTTCTTCCTAGGTTCTGGCCTTTCTAGGGAGTTTTTCCTAGCCACCGTGCTTCTAGACCTGCATTGCTTGCTGTTTGGGGTTTTAGGCTGGGTTTCTGTACAGCACTTTGAGATATCAGCTGATGTAAGAAGGGCATTTTTTTTACCTCGCCCAGAAATCTTCTCCTTCTACTCTCTGTCCCCAACGCACTAGATGACCAGTTCTTATAGCCTTTAGCCATACCCTTATCCTACTCCTCTTCTGTTCCTCTGGTGATGTAGAGGTTAACCCAGGCCCTGTAGCCCCCAGCACCACACCTATTACCAAGGCGCTCTCATTTCTGTAACCATCATGCATGTTAACATTAGAATCCTCCTCCCTAAGTTTGTTTTATTCACTGCTTTAGCACACTCCACCAACCCTGATGGCCTAGCCGTGTCTGAATCCTGGCTTAGGAAGGCCACCAAGAATTCTGAAATGTCCATCCCCAACTACAACATTTTCTGACAAAATAGAACTGACAAAGGGGCGGAGATACAATCTACTGCAGAGATAGCCTGCAGAGTTATGTCATACTATCCAGGTCTGTGCCCAAAGCAATTCAAGCTTCTACTTTTAAAAGTCCACCTTTCCAGTAATAAGTCTCTCATTGTTGCCGCTTGTTATAGACTCCCCTCAGCCCCCAGCTGTGCCCTGGACACCATATGTGAATTGATTGCCCCCCATCTGTCTTCAGAGTTCATACTGTTAGGTGACCTAAACTGGAATATGCTTAACACCCCGGCCTACCTACAATCTAAACTATATGGCCTCAATCTCACACAAATGATCAAGGAACCTACCAGGTACAACCCTAAATCTGTAACCATGGGCACCCTCATAGATATCATCCTGACCAACTTGCCCTCTAAATACACCTCTGCTGTCTTCAATCAGGATCTCAGCGATCACTGCCTCATTGCCTGCAGCCGTAATGAGTCTGCGGTCGAACGACCACCCCTCATCGCTGTCAAACGCTCCCTTAAACACTTCAGCAAGCAGGCCTTTCTAATTGACCTGGCCCGGGTATCCTGGAAGGATATTGGCCTCAACCGTCAGTAGAGGATGCCTGGTTGCTCTTTAAAAGTGTTTCCCTCACCATCTTAAATAAGCATGTCCCACTCAAAAAATGTAGAACTAATAACAGATATAGCCCTTGGTTCACCACAGACTTGACTGCCCTTGACCAGCACAAAAACATCCTGTGGCACACTGCATTAGCATCGAATAGCCCCATGCTGGGGCTCATGCTGCCAAACATACCTCGTAAAACTGACTATCCTACCGATCCTTGACTTCGGCGATGTCATTTACAAAATAGCCTCCAACACTCTACTCAGCAAACTGGATGTAGTCTATCACAGTGCCAGCCATTTTGTCACCAAAGTCCCATATACTACCCACCACTGCGATCTGTATGCTCTCGTTGGCTGGCCCTCGCTACATATTCGTCGCCAAACCCACTGGCTCCAGGTCATCTATAAGTCTTTGCTAGGTAAAGCCCTGCCTTATCTCAGCTCACTGGTCACCATAGCAACACCCACCCGTAGCAAGCGCTCCAGCGGGTATATTTCACTGGTGATCCCCAAAGCCAACACCTCCTTTGGCCGCCTTTCCTTCCAGTTCTCTGCTGCCAATGACTGGAACAAATTGCAAAAATCACTGAAGCTGGAGACTTATATCTCACTCTCTAACTTTAATCATCAGCTGTCAGAGCAGCTGTACCTGTACACAGACCATCTGTAAATAGCACACCCAACTACCTCATCCCCATATTGTTATTTGTTTTTAAATCTTTTGCATCCCAGTATTTCTACTTGCACATCATCATCTGCACATCTATCACTCCAGTGTTATTGCTAAATTGTAATTATTTCACCTCTATGGCCTATTTATTGCCTCAGCTCCCTAATCTTTCTACATTTGCATACACTGTACATAGACCTTTTCTACTGTGTTATTGACCGTACGTTTGTTTATCCCATGTGTAACTCTGTGGTGTTGTTTTTGTCGCACTGCTTTGCTTTATCTTGGCCAGGTCGCAGCTGTAAATGATAACTTGTTCTCAACTGGCCTACCTGGTTAAATAAAAGTGAAAAAAATAAAACTTAGCTGATGAAGATTATCGCATAGAGCAAAATGTATAAGATCTCATAAGCCTGCGTTTTTACCACAAACCTTATTTGCTGCATTTATCCAAAATCCCCATTTTTTTCTCCATAGGCTAACGACCCATGACAGAATTAGCATCCATTAGTGCCTACAAAAATATGCCGTTACAATTGCACATTAGCTGGAACCTATAAAAACGACTTAAATTGAGGTGGTTAAAATACAATATGTTTATTGTGAACATGCTGAACCTGTTGCTCTGGCAGGCGCTAGTGTTTTTTTAACATGTGCCCTTCCTCCCAGACCCAGCTGTGCCTCTCTCCCTTCTCATCCAAACACAGCCTGTCCCTTTCAGAACCATGGTCACACATGGTCTCAATCACGAAGATCTCCTTGGGCCGCGCATAGTTTGTAGCAGTAGATCTGGCTCTCTATTTGATCCATGCACCCAGAACCAGAGATGTCACTACTTCAAACACTTTGTTTCCCCAGAGGTTCAGAAGTTCTACTGTTGTTTGGATGTGAGAGCAGCTGGCTGTGAGTTTACGCAACTAGTTCTGTGTCAGACTTACCCCGCATCCAGCTCCACTTTGTGTGTGTGTGTGTGTGTGTGTGTGTGTGTGGTGTGTGTGTGTGTGTGTGTGTGTGTGTGTGTGTGTGTGTGTGTGTGTGTGTGTGTGTGTGTGTGTGTGTGCGCGTGTGTGCGTGTCGTGCGTGCGTGCGTGGCGTGCGTGCGTGCGTGTGGTGCGTGCGTGCATGCGTGCATGCGTGCGTGTGCCCGTGCTTGTATGTATGTGCGTGTTTGTGCATGTGTGTTTATACTCAAGGTGATAAGATAGGAGACAATCAAATCAATGACATCTGGGAGCAGATGAATATTACCTCTGTTCTTGTCTCTCTCTAAATCTCCTTAGTCACAGAGCAATAGGATGAGATAACTGTACATTCATCCTGCAGAGTCAATGAGAGAAATGCATGTAATGACGATTATTCACGCTCTGACAAATGGGAGTAATAGAGAACTGGCTGACAGTGTAACAATGGCTATCAGATGAGGGGATCTGAAGTGTGTGTGTGTGTGTGTGTGTGTGTGTGTGTGTGTGTGTGTGTGTGTGTGTGTGTGTGTGTGTGTGTGTGTTGTGTGGGTGTGTGTGTGTGTTGTGTTGTGGTGTGGTGTGTGTGGTGTGTGTGTGTGTGTGTGTGTGTGTGTGTGTGTCTGTCATACTTTTACGCAAAGGAGGTGTTACATACACTAAATCCCTCAAGTCATATTTAGCTGAGCTAGACCTGAGGCAGTGGGATAATCTACTGTGGTGACAAATTTGCCACAGAATTATTTATCTGATGTAATTCAGATGGATTGGAATTATCCATGAAGGGATTCATTGTCAGTATCAGACCTGGTTAAGGGTTAGGGTCAGGAGCTAGTGTTAGGTTTAGGGTTAGGGTTAGGAACTACAATTAGGGTTAAGGTTAAGTTTCGAGGTTAAGGTTAGGGTTAAGGTTAGGTTTCGAGGTTAAGGTTGGGGTTGGGGTTAGGGTTAAGGTAATGGTAAGAGTACGAGTTAGGGTTAGGTTTAGGGTTAGGGTTAGGGGTTAGGGAAAATAGGATTTTGAGTAGGACTAAATTGTGTGTCCCCACAAGGTTAGCTGTACAAGAATGTGTGTGTGTATGTGCGTGTATGTGTGTGTCTGTGTGTGTGTACTGTAGCTACAGCTAGACCTCCCTAACAGCTCAACAAGGTGTCCAAGACGTGTACGCATCCACATAGCAGTGTTCTAGAATATTGGACCGTTAGCTTTCATACTTTTTCGAAATTCTCAAGCAATTTCTCCTGCTGCCACGACATTGAACAGAACAGGAGCTGTGTACGCAGAGCTGCGTTGGTTGGGAGGTTTGTGGAGGTGCACGGTCGAGGTGTCCGTCCCCTGCGGACGGTTGTCTCAAAGCCACGTATCTGTGTCACAATGGGCCGCCGGACGGTTGTCTCAAAGCCACGTATCTGTGTCACAATGGGCCGCCGGACGGTTGTCTCAAAGCCACGTATCTGTGTCACAATGGGCCGCCGGACGGTTGTCTCAAAGCCACGTATCTGTGTCACAATGGGCCGCCGGACGGTTGTCTCAAAGCCACGTATCTGTGTCACAATGGGCCGCCGGACGGTTGTCTCAAAGCCACGTATCTGTGTCACAATGGGCCGCCGGACGGTTGTCTCAAAGCCACGTATCTGTGTCACAATGGGCCGCCGGACGGTTGTCTCAAAGCCACGTATCTGTGTCACAATGGGCCGCCGGACGGTTGTCTCAAAGCCACGTATCTGTGTCACAATGGGCCGCCGGACGGTTGTCTCAAAGCCACGTATCTGTGTCACAATGGGCCGCCGGACGGTTGTCTCAAAGCCACGTATCTGTGTCACAATGGGCCGCCGGACGGTTGTCTCAAAGCCACGTATCTGTGTCACAATGGGCCGCCGGACGGTTGTCTCAAAGCCACGTATCTGTGTCACAATGGGCCGCCGGACGGTTGTCTCAAAGCCACGTATCTGTGTCACAATGGGCCGCCGGACGGTTGTCTCAAAGCCACGTATCTGTGTCACAATGGGCCGCCGGACGGTTGTCTCAAAGCCACGTATCTGTGTCACAATGGGCCGCCGGACTGTTGTGGCTCTGCTTCTGAATTAGCCCTTTATCACTTGAGCTGCCATATCGGTTGTATATTACTATTGGTGGCATATTAGGTATGGTGATGCTGCCCCTTAGTCATATTTAAATAAAGCTATTGGTAATACAATGCTTTATTCAACATGGTCTTGGTCAGAAAACAGTGAGCAGGCATTCCTATTTAACTATTTAGCGTGTCTTGTTTTTATCCAGCTCATGTGCAAAACCTCCTTCCACCTTTGTGAAACCAGATACCAGTTCCACTTTCCAGTACGACATGTCGTTTTGTTGGTTGTTTATTTTCCAGTTTGATTGAGCGTTAAAACCTATGAAAAAGGTTACATTTCCTTTTGACCTCTGCAAATCATCTCCCTGTTCCCAGGTTGCACTCTGTCTCTGAAGCCGTAGCTACTCGCCCAGGGCTATCTGGCACGTAGACCTCTTAAGGAGACCATTTCGTGTGTGTGTGACGCCACTTCACCACCATCATCTCATGACTTGGATCTTATAAATAATTTAAAGGCCACTTGAGGCCCTGGAACTGAAGAGCATTTTTGCAGGCCTTTTAGTCATGGCCTTTTGTTCGCCCCACACAAACATACGGTCAATGAAACAATCCAAGTACACCCCCCATCGCAAAAAAACACACACACACTCGCAGACACAAAAGTACAGTCATTATGTCAGTCCAAGTAGCCCAGGTCCCCTCTAAACCACTCATTTAATATGTCAAAACAATGAATAGGGACAAACCCTTACAGTAATACATAAACGCTTCCCCCAAATGCTGTTTCATCGTATTAGTCTGTCTATTAACTACACAGTCAAGTTGAGTTCTGACCTCTGGAAGGAGGTGAGACAAAACACCTGGGGTTTTAAGGTCTCTTCTGCTGGTCTGCTTCAGACTTATTGCATCTGGGGGACAGAGAAAGGGAGGAAGAGGGAGAGAGAAAGAGAGAACAGTAGACACACACCTAGAGAAAAACTGAGAGGGGGAGAAAACAAGGGGTGTGCAAGTATTGTTTACCGTGCAGGTCCTCTGGGTGCTCTCTCTCTCTCTCTCTCTCTCTCTCTCTCTCTCTCTCTCTCTCTCTCTCTCTCTCTCTCTCTCTCTCTTCTCTCTTCTCCTCTCTCTCTCTCTCTCTCTCTCTCTCTCTCGTCTCTCTCTCTCTCCCTCTCTCTCTCCTCTCCCTCTCCCTCTCCCTCTCCCTCTCCCTCTTCCCCGCTTCCCCTGCGTAGAAAAGAGAACCAGGTAGATGAGACTGATCTACATCTCAGAACAGCTCTCATCTCTCAGCTCCAGCTCCCTGTTACCATGCGGTGGCCATTTTAAGCAGATGGTCTCCAAACAGCCTGTCATGTTACTCCATAACAACAAAGCAAAACAGGTTTTTTAGAAAGTTTGCCAAAAAAAAAATGAAATATCACCTTTACATAAGTATTCAGACTCTTTGCTCCATTACTTTGTTTGAAGCACGTCCTGGCGCGATTATAGCCTTTAAGGTCTTCTTGGGTATGACGCTACAAGCTTGGCACACCTGTATTTGGGGAGTTTGGGGAGTGCCAGCCACCATGCTTCACATAGGTATGGTGCTAGGTTTTTCCTTCAAAGCATGACGCTTGGCATTTCAGGGCAAAGAGTTTCAGATCTTGGTTTCATCAGACCAGAGAATCTTGTTTGTTTCTGTCTGGCCCTCTACCATAAAGGTCTGATTGGTGGAGTGATGCAGAGATAGTTGTCCTTTCTGGTAAGGTTCTCCCATCTTCCACAGAGGAAGCTATGGAGCTCTGTCAGAGTGACCATTGGGGTTCTTGGGGTCACTTCCCTGACCAGGCCCTTCTCTCTCCGATTGCTCAGTTGGCCGGTCGGCCAGCCTTAGGAAGAATCTTGGTGGTTCCCAAACTTCTTCTGTTTAAGAATGAATGGAGGCCACTGTGGTTCTTTGGGAAACCTTCAATGCCTGCAGAAATGTTTTGTACCCTTCCCAGATTTGTGCCTCGACAACAATCCGATTTTTCGGAACTACGGATTTTAAAAATGTTTGGCCTCATTGCTTGGTTTTGCTCTGACGTGCACTGTCAACTGTGGTACCTTATAATAGACAGGTGTGTGCCTTTCTCAAATCATGTCCAATCAACAGAAATTACCACAGGTGGGACTTCCAATAAATTTGTAGAAACATCTCAAGGATGATCAATGGAAACAGGATGCCAGCTGAGCTCATTTTCGACGTCTCATAGCAAAGGGTCAGAATACTTTATGGAAATAAGGTATTCTGTTTTACATTTTTTATACAATTGCAAGCATTTCTAAAAAAAAAAATGTTTTTGATTTTGTCATTATAGGGTATTGTGTGTAGATTGATAAGGGGGGGACGATTTTAATCCATTTTAAGAATAAGGCTGTAAATTGTAAACAATGTGGGATAAAGTCAAGGGGTCTGAATTCTTTTCCCGAATGCACATATAGTATGAATGTGTTGATGTAGTGTGAATGTGTTGATGTATGTGTGATGTGTTTTATATTAGTGTGAATGTGTTATATAGTGTGAATGTGTTTATATAGTGTGAATGTGTTTATATAGTTGTGCATGTGTTTATATAGTATGAATGTGTTGATATAGTGTGAATGTGTTGTTATATAGTGGTGAATGTGTTTTATATAGTGTGAATGTGTTTGTATATGTGAATGTGTTTATATAGTGTGAATGTGTTTTTATAGTGTGAATGTGTTTATATAGTGTGAATGTGTTAGTGACCAACATGTTTGCTAATATTCTGTTGTGTTTTCTTTCTTCCTCTCATCCAGTGATCTAAATGGGGAAACAACCTGACGAACCATCAGCAAGACAGACTTCTCTGGCCTCAACACCTCAGATTCTGTAAGTCCCATCCTTCACTACACTAAGATTTGTTGCATTTATTGCTTTGAAATGTATAGGAAGAAGGATGTAGGTAATGTTGTCCGTCTGGTGTAGAAGGATTTTCTACTCAGTAATATCACCAGCTGGGTGTTCTGTTGTGCAAGTAGTTTTTGAAATTTGTTTTATTTATTTCTCCAGTGAGGGCTTACTACACTCAATATTACTTTAACCCCAGAGTTGGAACTGTTCAAGGAACAGAACCGGAAAATAATGACATTTTTCAAGGACCGGAAACAGAACGGGAGCAAAGGGGATCTCTAGTGGTCCGACAGAACACTCTTTTAAAAGCAATGAGAACCGGTTAATGACTTTCTTTCAGTTTGGCACACCTGTGGTTTGGGGGAGTTTTCCCGTTATTCTTCTCTGCAGATCCTCTCAAGCTCTGTCAGGTGGATGGGGACGTCGCGGACAGCTTTTTCCGGTCTCTCCAGAGATGTTCGATCGGGTTTCAAGTCCGGGCTCTGGCTCGGCCGCACAACGACATTCAGAGAATTGTCCCAAAGCCACTCCTGGCATTGGTCTTGGCTTGTGGTGTTAGGGGCGTTGTCCTGTTGGAAGGTGAATCGCTTCCCCCGTCTGAGGTTCTTGAGTGCTCTGTAAGCAGGTTTATCAAGATCTGCTCTGTTTTTTGCTCTGTTATCTTCCCTCATATCCTGACTAGTCATCCAGTCTGCCCCACTGAAAAACATCCCACAGCAGGATGCTGACACCACAATTGCTTCACGTAGGGAATGGTGGCCGAGGTTTCCTCAGACTTGACGCTTTGCAAATTCAAGGCCAAAAAGTTCCTTTTGGTTTCCATCAGACCGGAGAATCTTGTTCTCATGGTCTGGGAGTCCTTTTAGGTGGCCTTTTGACCAAACTCCAAGCAGGCTGTATGTGCCTTTACCATAGCTGATTGGTGGAAGGGACTGCAGAGATGGTGTGTTCTTAAGGCTGTAACGTAACATGTGAAGGGTCCGCTGAATACTTTCCGGTGAAGTAATGACAGTCTACTACTAATTGTCCTAAGACACATTATAATAACATCATATTGATGACTGCACTGTTGGGAAAGTGCAATGCAGGAAGGTCGTTTTCCAACTGTACTTGTGCACGTGACATTAGAAACTTGAAACTGAAACGTATCATGAATGCCCAGCGCTTCAAAGCCAGGACCCCCCACTCTTCGCTCCCCACCTGCAAAATATCCAGTCCTGATTCGTGGCCTACCACTTGTGTGTCATCAAGCATCTAAGTTTAAACACTTAGCTTTTCCCGGTCCACAGAAAAGCTGCTCTATCCACAGTGTAAAGTGATTCTACAGTGTAGTCATTTATGAGCTAAATGTAAAATGATGTTGATTTCCGGGTTTGAAAAAAGGAGAAAGAAAAAGACCGGCACTTTTTGTGGTTTTCGAAACCGTTCAGAACTTTATTTATGGATTTGTATTTGCGATTTGCAGGTCTGAACGGTGGAACGTACTTAAATCTGGAATCCGTAGTGGGGTTGGCCACGTCCCATTTGTGCTATTGCATTACATTTTAGTCATTTAGCAGACGCTCTGATCCAGAGAGACTTACAGTTTCGTGATCTTTAGCAATAAGACGCTCTGGATCCAGAGAGACTTACGTTAGTGAGTCATTTAGCAGCGCTCTGATCCAGAGAGACTTACAGTTATGAGTCATTTAGCAGAGGACGCCTGATCCAGCAGAGACTTAACGTTAGTGAGTCATTTAGCAGACGCTCTGATCAGAGAGACCTTATCAGTTTAGTGAGTCATTTAGCAAGAACGGCTCTGCACTCCCGAGAGACTTACAGTTAGTTGAGTCATTTAGCAAGAACGCTCCTGATCCGAGAGACTTACAGTTTGAGTCATTTAGCAGACGCTTGATCCAGAGAGACTTACAGTTAGTGAGTATTTAGCAGACGCTCTGAATCAGAGAGACTTCAGTTAAGTGAGTCATTTAGCAGACGCTCTGATCAGAGAGACTTGCAGTTAGTGAGTCATTTTAGCAGACCGGCTCTGGATCCAGAGAGACTTACAGTTAGTGAGTCATTTAGCAGAAACGCTCTGAATCCCAGAGAGACTTACAGTTAAGGTGATGTCATTTAGCAACGTCTTGATACCAGAGAGACTTACAGTTAGTGAGTCATTTTAGGCAAGACGCTCTATCCGATGAGACTTACATTAGGAGTCATTTAGAGAACGCTCTGATCAGAGAGACTTACAGTTAGTGAGTCAATTTAGCAGAACGCTCTGATCAGAGAGACTTACAGTTAGTGAGTCATTTAGCAGACACTCTGATCCAGAGAGACTTACAGTTAGTGAGTCATTTAGCAGGACGCTCTGATCCAGAGTCACTTACAGTTAGTGAGTCATTATGCAGACACTCTGATCCAGAGGACTTACAGTAGTGAGTCATTTAGCATTACGCCTCTGATCGAGAGACTTACATTAGTGAGTCCATTTAGCAGACGCTCTGATCCAGAGAGACTTAAGTTTTAGTGAGTTCATTTAGCCAGACGCTCTGACCCAGAGAGACTTACAGCGTTAGTGAGTCATTTAGCAGACGCTCTGTCAGAGAGACTTACATTAAGTAAGGAGCAATTAGGGGTACGTGCCTTGTTACAAGGGACATAGACTGATTTTTTCAATTGTTGGCTCGGGGATTTGACCTGTGACCTTTTTGGCGTTACTGGCCCATTGCTCTTAACCACTAGGCTAATTACTGCAACAACGAGCAGACTATATACTAGGATATGTTTTGACCATGCCCGGCTGGCTGCTCCTCTCCTCCACTCATAACAACCACAAAAATCTATAACTAATGGACGCAGTGGCGCTGTTGTCACTTCTTGGCGCAGCTGCTTCAGCTTTTATAAGAGGTTATTCAGACATTCAGTGAGTGTTTATTACACTGCTGATAAGCAACTGACTGACCTGTACCAACAGCCACACAGTGAGTGTTTAATGTACACTGCTTTGGTAAAGGCAACTGACTGACTCTACCAACAAGAACACACAGTGAGTGTTTATTACACTGCTGATAAAAGCAATGACTGGACTCTACCAACAGACCACACAGTGAGTGTTTTATTACACGCTCGGTAAAGAACTGACTGACTTAACCAACAGAACACACGTGAGTGTTTATCACTGCTGGTAAAGCAACTGACTGACTCTACCAACAGACCACACAGTGAGTGTTTATTAGCACTGCTGGTAAGCAACTGATGACTCTACAACAGAACACACAGTGAGTGTTTATTACACTGCTGTAAAGCTAATGACCCTGATCTACCAACAGAACACACAGTGAGTGTTTATTACACTGCTGGGTAAGCCAACTGACTGACTCTAATCT
>NC_036875.1:4070926-4078434 GCF_002910315.2 Salvelinus sp. IW2-2015 | reverse complement strand
GCTCCATCATTATAAGTTCTTTTGCTATAAACCCCTGCCTATCTCACTCACTAGTCACCATAGCAACCACCCAACCCGTGCAACGCATCAGCGTATATCACTTGGTGACCCAAAGCCCAACACCTCCTTTGGCCGCCCTTCTCTTCCAGTCTCTCGCCAATGACTGAACAATATTGCCAAAATAATCCGCAACTGTTGGAAGCTGGTAAGAACTTATCTCCACTCCTCTAACTTTAAATCAGATCCCACTGTACAGAGCAGCTGTACTAACCACGAGAACCCACAACATCCTGTCAATCAAACAATTAGCAACCAATGCACGACCTAGCCGCTACGCCAATCCCATTAATTTAAATTGTATGCATCGTCTATTCAAAAATCTTTTACGGCGCATCCCCTAGTGTACGCACACATACTTATCTACACACAGATTACGCACATCCATCACATCTCAGCACCATATCAATCCACACAACTCAATAGCCGGCAGTTATGGAGTGAAGTTGCGCAATTAATATTCATAATACATCAAATCACAAACAAATAACACCTTTCCAAAATGCGCACATAAAAATGCCCTCCATACAGTATCTCCTGCCTCTCATCTACCCTAACATCTTTCTACATTGCTATACACGTCACATACACCTTTTTACTGTGTAATTGACCGTCACGTTTGTTGTACCCATGTGTAAAACTCTGTGGTGTTGTTATTTTCGTCCGCACTGCTTCTGCTTTATCTTTGAGGCCCCAGGTCGCAGACTGTAAATATACTGTGTCTTCCAACGGTCCTACCTGGTTATAATAAAGGGAAAAATAAAAACCTTTAGCTGCCATAAGATATTATCGCCATAGAGCATAAATGTATCATAAGATCTCATAAGCCTGCGTTTTACCACACAAACCTCTTATTTTGCTGCACTTATCCAAAATCCCCTACTTCTTTTCTACCTAAGTAGGCAACCGACCCATGACCAGAATGAGCATGCCCCTAGTGCCTAACAATCACACATCATACACACCACTGACCCAATTCTATAAACACTCAACTTGCCAGCCCCAACTTTATCATGAGGCCTTAGCGCAGATACTAACAAAAACCGTGATTACCGTTACAATTGAAATGCCAAAGTTGTGTGTAGAAAACAAGCATGCACATTTGCAAAATACCCTGAGACATCCTGGCAAGTCGGACTGCTCCGCGGCTCTGCAATAATCAGGTCCCGTGGAGCCCTAGAGAAATTGTCGTGTCACAAGTAATGAAGGAAATTTTGCATTGTTATCTCAATTAAGACGGTGTGGGGGAGGGAGATAATGAAGCTCCTTCTGAATTAGTTAATCGCCAAAAACTTGTACAAATGTGTTCGCATGGCCCTATAGGCTGCTGTAGATTTCAACGGGGTTGCCGGGGTTGTCAGGGAGAGGGGAGAGGACAGGGGAGAGAAGAAGGGGAAGCAATGAGGCAGGTGGCATGCTGGACGTCTCTCTGGTCTCCTCGGAGTCAAGGATGGCTACTACTGAATCCATGGCTGGCCCTCTCTCTCTCTCCTCTCTCTCTCTCTCTCTCCTCTCTCTCTCCTCTCTCTCTCTCCTCTCTCTCTCTCTCTCTCTCTCTCTCTCTCTCTCTCTCTCTCTCCTCTCCCAACTCAACACAGTCATATGCTCCACCACACGCACACATTCCAACTCAAAAACACATTGACACAGAGACGCACACTTACGCACGCACACACACGTGCACACACACGTGCACCCATTAGACTCTACCCACACTTAAACAAGCACAAACAATTAAACACCAACAAACACACTTAACCCTATACACTCCACCAACATAAACACACACACATTAAAACAACAAAGCCAGATTAAGTGAGCAAGCTCTCAGAGTGTGACAGATTGAGTAAAGTTGCTCATGCGTTCGCTGGCTGCTGACAATCTACTGTTAAAACCCCTCTCTCCCTGAAGACATCCCCTTGCCAATTGGAAATGAAGACTGAAGGAGCTTGTCACACATTTCATAACAGATTTCATTAATATGGCATTAAACATGCATCCTTTCACGCAGCATCTTTATTTCATTGATTTCTTACTTATCGTCATTAAAATCGAAATGTAAATTGTCACACATGAGCTTGTGACTTTTTTTACTCCGTTCAAACATAGACACACGTTACTATATGTATTGAAACTTCTCATTATATGTTGTTGCTGATGACACAGTAGGGTTAGAGTGTTATTACTGTCAGTCCATAGTAAACACAATAAACCAAAGATACCCACCAATCATCTGCATTACTTCCTCCTCTGATTATCTATGTTAACGCTTGTCTTAGATATATTATATATATTATTATTTAAGATAATATTTCAGTTATTAAAGTCGTATTTCTCAATTCCATGACTAAACACTTCACAGTAAGGTTGAGAGGACCACTGACCATCTCCCCATATATATTTGTCCCCACAACACATTATTTCTATTCTCACAGTCAATGACTTAGTTATTTTGAAATCTATTCACACACATGATTTCCTTTAGATAATATCTCAGTTAAGGACCCGCACCCTTCTCTCCCCCCACCCTGTATCACCCCTCTTTTTCTGCCTTGTTATTTCGGCGTCCCCGAACGTAGTCAGCCATTAAAGAGTCACCTCGGTCCGTCGCTGATTGTCACTCTCCGCATTTACACTGAATAAGTCATTGGGACCCAACTAAGTGGAACTAATGTTAGACAGAATAGCAGAGGGATTGGGTTCAGTGTTACACGAAACCCCCAACTCTGTAATGAGGGAATGGCTGATTGCTGTTAAGTAGGGGAGTAGGTCCCTCTCTCACTGATCCCACTTGCTCATGACTCTGTGTGTGTGTGTGTGTGTGTGTGTGTGTGTGTGTGTGTGTGTGTGTGTGTGTGTGTGTGTGCGTGTGCCTGTGCCTGTGGCCTGTGCCGTGTAGCCTATTACAACCTGATTCACTGTTGCAAGACTGTCATAGTATAAAAGCTACTCTGTCTGTTTTAAATGTGTGTGGTACATAGTTACCATCAACAATAGCATACAATGCAATCATGAATTATTCTGTACACTATAAACACTATAAATGCATTGCATTAATAATCTTAATCAGCACATTGAAGTAATTTAAACCCTTCAAATGACAATACGCTTATAATAACTATATGCCACCATATTCACTTCATATCTATAGGTGGCAGATACATACATTTAAATAATATTATTGTAGATCTCCTACTGTTTTCCTGTTGTGCTGTTCTGTGCCCTGTGTCGTCTAGGTGTGGTAGTTGAGCTCTGATTATGCAGGATCTGAGATGCAGAAGTCTAGGCCATATGGTAGATGTCTTCCCTCTCTCTTACACCACACACACACCACACACACACACACACACACACACACCACACACACACCACACACACACACACACACACAACACACACACACACCACACAACAACACACACACACACACACACACACACACACACCACACACACACACACACACACACACACACAACACACACACACAACACACACACACAAAGGCAAGCATGCTGGCACGCAAGCACACATGCATACACACACACACACACACACACACACCACACACACACAACACACACACACACCACACAACACACAAACACACACGGCCTCTGACAGAATGAGAGTGGGGACAAGGAACAGGTCACCAGGTCAGACGCACTGTATAATGTAAAAATAGAAGAATACAGGCAATTAAATGAAAGTCAAAGTCTGCTCCCTGTTTGTTGCTTGAGTAAGGCTTGCACTTACAGAAGAAGCAGTGGACAGTGATAATGGCTTTTTCAGTACAGTATCCCACAGTACATTCAGTATATACAGTGAGTATGTAGCTTAGTACTTTTAAACTATGTTTTCTATGTTTCCTCATGCAATGTCCTATCTCAGTAGTTTTGTGTCATTTGTATTCAGCACTTTTCATTGACTAGTCTATTGGATCTGCATGCTCTCTTGGTACAGTATGCATTGTGACACATTCAGCACTTTGTCCCTAATTTCTTCATCCCATCTATCTATGGGAATTGTAGAGTTGGACTAAATGTGTTCCCTCTGCAGTATAGTGTTTCTCTGTGGGCTGGGCTGTGGGTTTGGGCTGGGATATGTGGATGGGGTGGATGCTCTCACCCATGGGTTACCAAAGATGGTGGGAACACAGTAGGGATTAACATGAGTAACTGGGATCCTGGGACTGCACCGGGAACACTCTTCATATTTTCCCCAAAAATGAAATGACAAGACCCGGGAATTATAACATTTTTCCCCAATGTTGGCATGAATGCAATTCCACAAAGTGCACTGATAATGTGCAGCATGTGCAGCATCAGAATAGTAAGAAAAAAAATATCACATTATCCAAACAGCTTGTCGCACGGAAGCATTTAGCCTTGTGTATTTACTTCACACAAAGTCCGCATGAATTCAAATGCAGTTAATGAACCCAACAGGAAACTCCTTCAGTATAGCCTTTAAAAAATGTGTGCCTTTTCGAGCTGTTATTGTGATTCTTCGGACAGTCACACATTTGATAGGCCTATGCACAACTCACTACATATACTTTTCTGAATTGTTAAGAGAGATGTCTATCTTCTCCTGCCCTAGAAAAATGACTTATTCCTTACAGTTATGTCTGAATTATTCCACAAAAGAGCTTTATGTGGGGAAAAATTGTGCAGGAAACATATTTTCCAGGCCATTAAAGCTTGTTGGTGAAACCTAGCCAATTTAGCAGGTAATCTTTCAGGAATATAATTACATTTCAGTAAAAATTGAAGACCTCCCAATTTATTAAACACATTATTTGGAATGAAATACCATATTGAATCAGTCTTGATAAAACATCTTTTCAACCAGTTGATCTTGAAAGTGTTACTTATGTCAACAAAATCCAACACTTCTAGACCGCCTTCAACTCTTTTGTTAGAAAGGACTGACTTTTTTAGTGTGAGACTTATTTTTCCAGATGAAGTCAAGAAAGGTCTTATTGATCTCTTTACAAGTAGCAGGATTTACACATAACGATAATGCGGGGTACACAAAACGAGACATTCCCTCTGCCTTGGACAGAAGTACTCTCCCAAGTATAGAAAGATCTCTTTGTAGCGAATTATTGAATATATTTTTGGTTTTCTTAATTTTAGGAGAGAAATTCAAATGTTGTCTGACTAAGTGGTTTTTTGACAGATGTATTCCTAAATATTTAGCACAGTCCTTTACAGGAATATTTTCTATTTCTTTATCATTAAAGTCAAATAAAAGTAAGATTTCACATTTAGAAACATTCAGTTTTAATCCTGATGCAATAGAAAATGCAGTTATAGCATTAAGGGCATGTGCGACCTGGTCTTTGTCTCTTATGAAAAGAGTAGTATCATCAGCCATTTGGGAAATGTTGATTTCTTTGTTAAAAATGGTTAAGCCATACAAATTTGCATCATTCAGAATATCTAGAGATAGAAGTTCCACAACCAAAATGAATAAAAATGGCGAAATTGGGCATCCCTGTCGTACACTTCTGTTGATACTGAATCTTTTGGAAGTATTAAGGTTTAGTAGCACAGAACTATTTATATATTTGTAAAACATGCGAATTACTTTGATAAAATGTTCACCAAATCCAAAAAGTTTAAGAGACCTAAAGATAAATTCATGTTCAATTGTGTCAAAGGCTTTACAGAAGTCCAAAAATAAGACAACTGTCACGTTCTGACCCGAGTTCTTTTGTATTTTCATTGTTTTAGTGTTGGTCAGGACGTGAGTTGGGTGGGTTCTATGTTTTCTGTTTCTATGTGGGGTTTTCGTTTGGCCTGATATGGTTCTCAATCAGAGGCAGGTGTTTGTCATTGTCTCTGATTGGGAGCCATATTTAGGTAGCCTGTTTTCTGTTGGGGGTGTGGGTGTTTGTTTCCGTGTGAGTGTTTGTTGCCACACGGTACTGTTTCGGTTTCGTTCATGTTCACATTTATTGTTTTGTATTTCATAGTGTTCAGTTTATGTTTTAAAATAAACGTTATGGACACTGACCACGCTGCGCATTGGTCCTCCGATCCTTCTCGCTACTCCTCCTCAGATGAGGAGGAGGAATGCCGTTACAACAACCGCATCTGTGTCAATTGCATCTGAATAATCTATAAGGTCCAAGACTAAACGAATGTTAGAGCTTATGTAACGGCCCTTCATAAATTCTGTTTGAGTCTCATTTATAATGGTATCTATTCCTTTCTTTAATCTTTTGGCATAAACCAGAGCAATCAATTTGTAATCAATATTTAATAAATTAATTGGTCTCCAATTGTCATTGAGAGAAGGGTCTTTATCGGGCTTTGGAATCAATGAAATAAGGCCCTGTTTCATAGTGGAGACCATTTCCCCAGTTTTAATGCAATCTTGAAACGTATTAAAAATCGGGTCTTCTAGTAACTCCCAAAACTGTCTATAGAATTCAACTGACATGATTTCCCTTTTTTCATTGAATTCAGAGCCTCTCTAATTTCTTCAATTGACACAGGTGAATCGCAAACTGAGTGGAAATCATCCTCAATTACAGGGACATAATTCTGAATGTGTCAAATGTAGCTTTCACAACCATCTTCCTGAAATTGAGAGCTGTAAAGGTTTTCATAAAAGGAATTGACAAATTATGATTTTGTCATGGGATCTTTGCATAAAACATCGTTAATTTTGAGTGCAGTTATAGATGATCTTTTGTAGTTTCTCTTTTCAAGTGCAAAAAAGTAACTAGTGTTTCTTTCCCCCTCTTCAATCCATTTTGCTCTTGACCTTACAAAGGCTCCCTTTGCCAAATCTGTGTAAAGCTTTTCTAATTCTAGCTGTAAAGACTTGAATACAGAATCCTCTTCATCAGATAGATTATCTTCCTTTAGAAAACTGTCAAGCTTGCTCATCATCTCTTTTTCTCTAAGGTTCTCTAAGTGCATCAGCTCTTTGGCGCGTTTAATGGCTACCACTCTGACTTTATATTTGAAAAATTCCCATCTACTTCCATGACCCAAGTCTTTTCTTGCAAAAATATCTTTAGCTAATGATTTGATGTTTTCAATGACAGTAGTATCTTTAAGAAGTGTGTTGTTTAATTTCCAATATCCTCGAGTACCTTTAAATTTGTTAGTAGCTTGTAAATTCAGGGAAATCAGCTGATGATCAGAAAAGGGAGCCAACTGATGATCTACATCTATAACAAATTGTAACAAAAAAGGGTAAATTAGGAATAAATCTTTTCTAGATTTACGTGACATAGTTTTGTTGGTCCAGGTATAACAGGTATTGAAAAAATGCCAGGTGTCATCAACGGAGAGATCCTTGCATAATGTAGCGATAATATTGCTATTTTGAGGTCTTTGACTCATTCTAGGAGGAAAACGATCAGCAGACGCATCAGGTGTTTCATTAAAATCCCCTGAAATAATTAGAAAAGCCTCTGAGTATTTGTTG
>NC_036875.1:4041564-4067270 GCF_002910315.2 Salvelinus sp. IW2-2015 | reverse complement strand
GGGGGGGGGGGAGAAAGCCCTCTGGAGTAATTGTTGTTTAAATCCTGTACTTTCCTGGTAAATTGGGTAAAAAGGGTCTTATTTGGAGCATGTGAGTTTTGTCCGTATACATTACAAATGATGAAAATAGCATTGTCAAGTTTAACAGTTACTATGACCATCTGCCGTCTTGTGAAGATGTGGATTCTAGAACGTCACCTTTAAACTTGTGAATAAGTGTCAAAACACCAGCAGAATGATTTGATCCATGACTGAAATAGGCCATATCTCCCCATTGTGCTTTCCAAAATTTCAAATCACTTTCACCCGAATGAGTTTCCCGAAGAAGGACAAAATCTGCGTTACTGCGTTTACAATATAAAAATTAAGTTTTCCTTTTTGTAAGATTTCTCAAACCCCTAACATTCAGACTAATGATATTGAGTGAATTGAAAACGAACTCCTGCATTAATAAAATAACACAAATAGATAACACAAGTAGTAATGTGAACAATAAAGCAAACAGTGAACCTTGAGAGGATTGCTCCGACGGAAAACTCGCTCGGCTGAGGTAGCAGTGGTTAACCTTTCCACGAGCCTCTACCCCGGATCCGGGAGCACCCCCCACACCCCCACACACTAATTGCATACCTAGCATAGCTTCAAAAGTAGATAGTAGCATCTAATATCATTAAATCACAAGTCCAAGAACACAGATGAAAGATACACATCTTGTGAATAAAGCCACCATTTCAGATTTTTAAAATGTTTTACAGGGAGACAAAATATGTAAATCTATTAGCTAAACACTGTTAGCAAAATACCCACTATTCTAACTCCATCAGTTTCTTACTCCTTCAGGTGCTATCACCAATTCGGCTCAACTAGATATTGATATCCACTAACCAAGAAAAAACCTCTTCAGATGACAGTCTGATAACATATTCATGGTATAGGATAGTTTTTGTTAGAAAGTGCATATTTCAGGTAGAAATCACAGTTTACAATTGCACCCACCATCACAAATCGACTAGAATTACTAGATAGAGCAACGTGTATGACCAATTTACTCATCATAAACATTTCATAAAAATAGACAAAGCATAGCAATGGAAAGACCCAGTTCTTGTGATTTCAGACCATATTTCAGATTTTCTAAGCGTTTTTTCAGCGAAAAACAATAAATCGATAAGTTAGCATACCACATGAACAAACGTTACCAGAGCATCGATTCCAGCCAAAGAGCGCTATAACGTAATCACCGCCAAAAATATATAATTTTTTCACTAACCTTCTCAGAATTCTTCCGATGACACTCCTTTAACATCATTTTACAATATACATATACAGTTTGTTCGAAAAGGTGCATATTTAGCCATACAAAACCGTGGTTACACAATAAAAATACTAGGAAATCAAGCCTCAATATGTCTGACGTCATCTATCAGAGTGATCTAGTTTAATTGAAAGCTAATCATATACTTGACTAAAAAATACAGGGTTGACAGCAATCGAAAGACAAATTAGTTCTTAATGCAACCGGGGTTTACATTTTTAAAATATCCTTACTTTTCAATACAGGGTTGGCCAAGTGAAGCTATACCAAACAAAATGGCGAATTATGCGTTTAAAAATATTTCGACAGGAAACACGGTTTATCATATTATATTGCTTACTTTGAGCTGTTCTTCATCATATTCTTGGGCAATGTATCCTTTCTATGTTATAAACGTCTTTTGGTCGATAGATGTCCTCTGTCCTTCGAAATGTCCACCACCAACGACCGACTCCCTAAAACGTGTGTCCAAACTTTCAGAACGCACCAACAAAGAAATTCCTCAAAAATCGCACTAAACGGATATAAATTGATATAAACGGCTCAAATTAACTACATTATGATGTTTTTAACAACTATAACGACTGAAACATGACCGGAGAAATATTGCTGTTAGAAACGATTTGGAACGAGGCATGTCCGTGGCCTTCACGCTTGAGGCGCACGTTGAGAAAGAGGGTCTCTGTACATTTTTGTCATTTATAATGGCTGTGAGACGTACATTTACTCGTGGCAGTACATTAACTGTACTCTTGGCAGTACTCACAGTTCCAGTTTGGTTAATGTCAACAGAGTTACCCAGTAATCATTCTTCTTTCGATAAACGCGTGTGGGCCTTTGAACCCAGCCTTCTTTCCCTCTTGTCGTGCCTTCTGTATAAGCGGCCACAGTTTCTCCCTGGCAGCCTGGTCCTGCGGTATCAGAGCTTCTTTGATGCGGAGTTTCTTCTCGTCCAGAAACTTGTTCCCCTTGGCCATTCTCCAGATGATGTCCCTGTAATGGCGCATAGTTAAGCGCGAAATGATATTACAAGGGGGTCCATCAGATCTTCATTTCCCAAGTCGATGACCACATCAATCACGTCTCTTAGCCTGTCTTTGATGCACGGAGCCACCTTTCTCAGGATATTAATGACTGCTTCCCTAATATCCTCTCCCTCTACCTCTTTTACACCTTGGATTTTCAGATTCCACCTGCGAGAGTACCATTGAAGTTCAGCTACATTGTCACACAGCTCATTATTTTGGGATTGCAGTTTCTTCAACTCATTCTCTAGGAACGTTATCTTTTCCTTGTTGTCGCTCACAATTTTGTGTAGCTGACTGACAGTTTCTGACAAATTATCGATCTTCTTTGATGTTTCTTCGGTAGCCCGCTCTATGATGGACACTTTGGAGAGCGTGGCTCTTATACACATCTAGATGTGTATAAGAGACAGGCAGACGCATCAGGTGTTTCATTAAAATCCCCTGAAATAATTAGAAAAGCCTCTGAGTATTTGTTGTTTAAATCCTGTACTTTCCTGGTAAATTGGGTAAAAAGGGTCTTATTTGGAGCATGTGAGTTTTGTCCGTATACATTACAAATGATGAAAATAGCATTGTCAAGTTTAACAGTTACTATGACCCATCTGCCGTCTTGTGAAGATGTGGATTCTAGAACGTCACCTTTAAACTTGTGAATAAGTGTCAAAACACCAGCAGAATGATTTGATCCATGACTGAAATAGGCCATATCTCCCCATTGTGCTTTCCAAAATTTCAAATCACTTTCACCCGAATGAGTTTCCCGAAGAAGGACAAAATCTGCGTTACTGCGTTTACAATATAAAAATTAAGTTTTCCTTTTTGTAAGATTTCTCAAACCCCTAACATTCAGACTAATGATATTGAGTGAATTGAAAACGAACTCCTGCATTAATAAAATAACACAAATTAGATAACACAAGTAGTAATGTGAACAATAAAGCAAACAGTGAACCTTGAGAGGATTGCTCCGACGGAAAACTACGCTCGGCTGAGGTAGCAGTGGTTAACCTTTCACGAGCCTCTACCCCGGATCCGGGAGCACCCCCCACACCCCCCACACACTAATTAGCATACCTAGCATAGCTTCAAAAGTAATAGTAGCATCTAAATATCATTAAATCACAAGTCCAAGACACCAGATGAAAGATACACATCTTGTGAATAAAGCCACCATTTCAGATTTTTAAAATGTTTTACAGGGAAGACAAAATATGTAAATCTATTAGCTAAACACGTTAGCAAAATACACCACTATTCTAACTCCATCAGTTCTTACTCCTTCAGTGCTATCACCAATTCGGGCTCAACTAAGATATTGTATCCACTAACCAAGAAAAAACCTCTTCAGATGACAGTCTGATAACATATTCATGGTATAGGATAGTTTTTGTTAGAAAAAAGTGCATATTTCAGGTAGAAATCAACAGTTTACAATTGCACCCACCATCACAAATCGACTAGAATTACTAGATAGAGCAACGTGTATGACCAATTTACTCATCATAAAACATTTCATAAAATAGACAAGCATAGCAATGGAAAGACCCAGTTCTTGTGATTTCAGACCATATTTCAGATTTTCTAAGCGTTTTCAGCGAAAACACAATAAATCGATAAGTTAGCATACCACATGAACAAACGTTACCAGAGCATCGATTCCAGCCAAAGAGCGCTATAACGTAATCACCGCCAAAATAATTATTTTTTCACTAACCTTCTCAGAATTCTTCCGATGACACTCCTGTAACATCATTTTACAATATACATATACAGTTTGTTCGAAAAGGTGCATATTTAGCCATACAAAACCGTGGTTACACAATAAAAATACTAGGAAATCAGCCTCAATATGTCTGACGTCATCTATCAGAGTGATCTAGTTTAATTGAAAGCTAATCATATACTTGACTAAAAAATACAGGGTTGACAGCAATCGAAGACAAATTAGTTCTTAATGCAACGCGGATTTACATTTTTAAAATTATCCTTACTTTTCAATACAGGGTTGGCCAAGTGAAGCTATACCAAACAAAAGGCGAATTATGCGTTTAAAATATTTCGACAGAAACACGGTTATCATATTAAATATTGCTTACTTTGAGCTGTTCTTCCATCATATTCTTTGGGCAATGTATCCTTTCTATGTTATAAACGTCTTTTGGTCGATAGATGTCCTCTGTCCTTCGAAATGTCCACCACCAACGACCGACTCCCTAAAACGTGTGTCAAACTTTCAGAACGCACAACAAAGAAATTCCTCAAAAATCGCACTAAACGGATATAAATTGATATAAAACGGCTCAAATTAACTACATTATGATGTTTTTAACAACTATAACGACTGAAACATGACCGGAGAAATATTGCTGGTTAGAAAACGATTTGGAACGAGGCATGTCCGATGGCCTTCACGCTTGAGGCGCACGTGAGAAAGAGGGTCTCTGTACATTTTTGTCATTTATAATGGCTGTGAACGTCCCATCGACTTCATTGAAAACGTGATGACGTACAGACACCCAGAGGAAGACGTAGGCAGTGTCGGTTCCTTCATAGCATTCACTGTGGCCTTATAAACAGACCCCAGATCAGAGGTAACATTTCTGAAATCTGAACCCTGTCATGAAAAGTGCTGTAGAAATTGTTCTGTACCACTCAGAGACAAAATTCCAACTTCTATAGAAACTAGAAGGTGTTTTCTATCCAATAATAACAATAATATGCTATTGTACGATCAAGAATTTAGCACGAGGCAGTTTAATTGAGGACACAAATATGCTAATGCGGACAGCACCCCCTATAGTTGCAAAAAGTTAACAGAATAACAATCTATTTACTTCCCTTTTTTGTGGGGGGGGGCAAGTGTTCATCAGTTGTAGTTCGAACGCGTACATTACTCGTGGCAGTACATTAACTGTACTCTTGGCAGTACTCACAGTTCCAGTTTGGTTAATGTCAACAGAGTTACCAGTAATCATTCTTCTTTCGATAAACGCGTGTGGCCTTTGAACCCAGCCTTCTTTCCCTCTTGTCGTGCCTTCTGTATAAGCGGCCACAGTTTCTCCCTGGCAGCCTGGTCCTGCGGTATCAGAGCTTCTTGATGCGGAGTTTCTTCTCGTCCAGAAACTTGTTCCCCTTGGCCATTCTCCAGATGATGTCCCTGTAATGGCGCATAGTTAAGCGCGAAATGATATTACAAGGGGGTCCATCAGATCTTTCATTTCCCAGTCGATGACCACATCAATCACGTCTCTTAGCCTGTCTTTGATGCACGGAGCCACCTTTCTCAGGATATTAATGACTGCTTCCCTAATATCCTCTCCCTCTACTCTTTTACACCTTGGATTTTCAGATTCCACCTGCGAGAGTACCATTGAAGTTCAGCTACATTGTCACACAGCTCATTATTTTGGGATTGCAGTTTCTTCAACTCCTTCTCTAGGAACGTTATCTTTTCCTTGTTGTCGCTCACAATTTTGTGGTAGCTACTGACCAGTTTCTGACAAATTATCGATCTTCTTTGATGTTTCTTCGGTAGCCCGCTCTATGATGGACACTTTGGAGAGCGTGGCGTCTTGTTTAGTAGACATTTTGGAGAATGTGTCATCTTGTTTAGTAGACATTTTGGAGAACGTGTCGTCTTGTTTAGTAGACAGGGATTGGATTGCGGAGAAAAGTTCAGACATGGAAATGTCCTCTTTTACTTTTTCCACCGGTGGATTTTTAATTGGGGTCTGAGGTAAAGAGGTTGCAAGGATTTCATCCTGGTCAGTTTTGTTCTTTCTCTTGCTTGAGTTCGCGACTTCTTGTGTATCCATGCTGATCTGGTTCTCGTTGTGGCTAGCTAACGTTAGCATGTCTGCCGTCTTCTGTGAGACTTGGATATTCCGTCTACGATTGTCTTTCTGTCGTGTTCTTCCCATTAAACTTGCCAAAAACGAACTCTAAACTTATCCTATGTTGCTAAAACAAGTTATAGTTAGTTTCTTTCTACATTGATAGCCAATATTAGACTGCACCTGCACCTAATGTTGCTTTGACGAGCGAGAAAACACTTCCTCTCACAGCGACGTCATCTTGGCTTTTTCTCTGGATAACAGTCCTTCGAGTTGTTGCTAGCTAACCAAATGACACCTGCATTTCTAGCTGTGTATAGCCAGCGAAAAACTAAATGAGGGTAAAAGTCAGTCATTCACCCACTCCCCAATTGCATGACATGACATCTTCCTAGCAGCTAGTTAGCTATGTAGCTAACGTTAAGCTCTCTGTTTTTATCTTGCAACGTAAATAGATACGCTAGTCTATTAGCCACGTTATGACTGACTTTTGATCATTGCCTTTGCTAGTTTGATTGTATTGACATTCCCAGTCTTAGTGACATTTCTGTCCAGAATATTTAGTCAATCAAACTGAAACAGTGCATCCCGAATGGAGGCAGCAAACAATGTACCAGGCCAGCTGTGATTTACAACCTGATAGCAATATTTGCTGGACTACCAAGAAATGTATTGGTGAATTACATTAATCAGGCATTGATCTGAAGCCATCTATTCTGCCAACAATGCCTTATTGTACGTCATGGAATGTTGAGTCAAATAGAACCTATTTTTAAAACTTCTTATGAAGTTTAATTGTAGCATAAACTGGGAATTGTATATTTTTGACTGATATCATGATTGTCTGTATGTTTCATATTTGGTATTTGGTTTTATTTGATTAGGATCCCCATTAGCTGTTGCAAAAGCAGCAGGTAATCTTCCTGGGGTCCACACAGAACATGACACATAATACAGAATGACATCATACAGAACATCAATAGACAACAACAGCTCAAGGACAGAACTACATAAATGTAAAAGGGACAAGTAGCCTACATATCAATACATACACACAAACTAACTAGGTCAAATATGGGAGAGGCGTTGTGCCGTGAGGTGTTGCTTTATCTGTTAATTTGAGCAATATGAGATTGAAGGAAGTTCCATGCAATAAGGGCTCTATATAATACTGTACGCTTTCTTGAATTTGTTCTGGATTTGGGGACTGTGAAAAGACCCCTGGTGGCATGTCTGATGGGATAAGTGTGTGTGTCAGAGCTGTGTAAAATGTACTATGCAAACAATTTTGGATTTTCAACACATTAATGTTTCCTATAAAAATAAGAAGTCAGTCTCTCCTCAACTCATAGCCAAGAGAGACTGGCATGCATCGTATTTATATCAGCCCTCTGATTACAATGAAGAGCAAAACATGCCGCTCTGTTCTGGACCATCTGCAGCTTAACTAGGTCTTTCCTTGCAGTACTGGACCACACAACTAGACAGTAATCAAGATTAGGTTAAACTAGAGCCTGCAAAACTTGCTTTTTGGAGTGTGGTGTTAAAAAAGCAGAGCATTTCTTTATTATGGCCAGACCTCGCCCCATCTTTACAACCATTGAATCTATTTGTCTCATCACTTCCACGCTTCTGGGAGGTAGGGTGAACAATGAGCTTGTCATAGCGGATGTAAGCAATGTCCCCAAGCGCTCTAGCAGCTTTCATGGCTGGGATCTGTTTTTTCCCTATTCTGGCGCACAGCGTCAGGATAGTCCTTGTTGAAGAAGATATAAGTTCCTCTCAAGTTCTTGGCTCTTTCCAGAACAACTACATTGTCCTTGAACCTCAGGAACTTGACCATGAAATTGTTGGGTTTTTCAGTCCTGTGTGCGCCTCAATCTATCTGTGGTCCATCTTCAATTTCTCAGAGATCATTTCCCTCACTTTGTCCTCAGACTCCGTCCAGGTCTCATGTGGAGATTCTGTAATTCCGTCCACAACCATGTTGTTCCGGCTTGATTGTCCCTCGAGACAGTCTGATTGATCTGTCATTGTTACCATGGATTCACACACAGAACTGATGTCCTCTCTCAATGACTTACAGATTGCTGTTATCTTGCCGTTCTCCTGTTTCATCTCGTTGAGTTGACCCTGGGAGAACTGCAAACTGTTCTTCAGGTCCTGGACCTCTGGTAAGGTCGCTCATTCTTTTATTGGTAGAATCCACAAGTATTTGGACAAAACAGTTGAAGCTATTTTCTTGTTGTTGTAAGAACTGCTTGTAGGTCTCTTTTTATTCATTTAAAAAATCCTTCACGTGTGATAGACAGACACCACTGTCCTCAACGGTACTCCCGCCGGCTTTGGTCTTTGTCATGGTAGCTAGCAACATAGGTTACGCTGTTACTCCTCGCAGTTCCAGACAGGACAGGTCACAGGGAAGTTTGAAAACGTATCATATCTGCAAAGTAGTTCAAATGCTGTCAGTTCAGATTCACATGGAATTGTTGTGCAATTTAAATGTTTAAATATGAAACTATTTGTGAAAAGCTGAAATGTATTTTTAGCTTCTAAATGAGAGAATTGTTTTCATAAGTGATTATGCTCACTCAGTGGCCCCCACCAAGTGAACAGGCATTAGTTGTGAACTAGGAAACATGCGATTCTCTCCCCCACTACAAAAGCCCATTGACGAAAGTCAACCTCTTGTTCCCGATGAAGTGAGGACTGCTGTCCATACGTTTAAAATGGCTAATATCGACAACAGAACTAAGCCAACCTCAGCATGAGCTCTGGTTGCGAATGGTTGAACGACTACAACCTAACGAAATTAACATTGTGTTCCCGACGAAATGAGGACTGGTGTCCATATGTTGAAAAGGGCTAATTTCAACGTGGATGTGACGATCGCAACGCTGGAAGGATGATTTTTGACTATACCAGCCGGGATATAGCATGAGTTTATAGTATGGCAACTTGGTATGAACTTTGAACTCTTATTCACTAAAGAAGTGATACATCCTAGACGTCGAGTTATCAGCAGCAGCTGTAAACGTGGGCTAGGAAAGGAGGAACAATCTCTTCAGAACGACAGGGTACTATCACGTATGTGCTCTACCACACAATACAATGTATTCGCCCAGAAATATTTTTCAAAAGACAAGGGAGATCTCTGCTGGGCAACCCAGCCTGCCATCTTCGACCAATCTATCGAAGCGCACCTCAGAGTAAATATATTTATTGCATTTTCCTTTTCCGAATTGGCGGTTATTTAGAATGCATAAGATTCTGTATTTACGATAGCTTAGCTTCATAAGGTCCGATAGAGACCCAATCCTTTTACTCCTCAGTCTTCCCGCGCTTCCATTCAAACCCAAACCCCTTTCTTTGTGTAACCAGCGGTCATATCGGTTTCGTCCGCCATGGACGTCATCTTTTATGACATAATTAGTAATCAATGTATGATCCATCCTGTGTATATGTAATTCTGTGTGGCTATTTAGGTATTTAGTAAATAAATAATTAATCCAAATGTTGTATTGCTGATTCAAATTGTGGTTAGAGTGGTTAGAGTGTTGGACTACTAACCGAAAGGTTGCAACATTGAATCCCCGAGCTGACAAGGTAAAAATCTGTTGTTCTGCCCCTGAACAAGACAATTAACCCACTGTTCCTAGGCCGTCATTGAAAATAAGGATTTGTTCTTAACTGACTTGCCTAGTTAAATAAGGGTAAAATAAATAAAGGCCAGGGTTCATGAAGATAACCAATCATTTTACGTCATTCAGATGAGACTGAATAAGGTGACGATTAATAATTGACTGCTATTGATAGAAAAGATTACCAGGGCTTTAAGAGTTTTTTTCGGAAGACAACAGCTCTAAACATTCTTCTGTGGTGCCTCGACTTCCTGGTTAATTACATTTACATGATTAGTTTAATCAGGTAATATTAATTACAGAGAATTTATTTGATAAAATAGCATGTCATATATCACTTAATCCATGTAATCCATAATAAAGACACGACAGTAGCCTACTAACTAACACAACACTTTTTCAATACCTGGTTTGCATACCCATTGTTACATTAGTTAGCATTTACTGGTAGATTTAATAAGTCTTTCCTATCCTACCGGCTACTGATGTCATTCTTCTGTGAGCTGATCCATGCCAAAACCAGTTGAGAGCTGCACACCCTTGCTGCCTGCAGATGATATTCCGCTGAAACTAGGCTGTGTGCGTGGCGTGCTTTGTGTATAATTTTCACCTGCTTTGGGATTATGTATGCTGCTTTGCGCATGATTTCTCTATTGTAATACATCATTGATAAGTCGTACACCTCCCCTACACTACTTTGATAGGCATCAGTAGGGATTAAGAAGTGAGTATACGTAATGCCCACTGAAAATAATGTGGGTTTACGGTTTATACCTGCGAATACCCTCCACGCGGCACCCGGGGATTCTTTGGCTAAACATCCCTAAACCTGGGTGTAATATATTTCTGGCCACTGGTTGGTTTAGTGGCGCTAGTCTGATTTTCCACAGGGAACACTGTAAACAGATGTGCATATTTCTTTAGTTAGCTAGTCCCAGAAATGTACGCTCAGCCTGTTAATTGTTTCTGTCCGATTGGATTTACCTTACTAAATCAGCAAGGCTTAACATAGTTTATTTTGTTTTTGACCTCAACATTCTTTCTGTATAGATAGTTTGATGGCTAACATTCTAGCTTCTGCTAGCTGGCTATTGCTAATGACGCTAACGGTGCTAGTTAACCTATGTGGATGCCTCCATCTAGTACCCAAGAGCAGCAGACCAGTAAGCAGTGTTGTAGTACTCGAGACCAGTCTCGGTCACGAGTCCGGTCTCGAGACCACATATTGAGTGTGTCAGTCTACCACATATTGAGTGTCTCAGTCTTGTCTCTGTGTCAGATAGATTTGTACTCGGTCGTGAGCCGGTCTCAGGCGTACCGCGCGAAGGTTGCAAGTTCGAATCCAGCGATATAAAGTTGTTTTGGATATTTGGGTTTTAAGCCTATCCAAAACCTTAACCCTTACTTTAACAATTTGGAGTTAATGCCTAACCTAAATATTTCTGAGTTAATGCCTAAACTTAACCCTAACCTTAAAAATATGGAGTTAATGTCTAAACTTAACCTTAAACACTTTGAAATTTGACATCTGAGAAACATGGATCAACGTCGAAGTCTGACGTGAGACTGTGAGAACGTGTAGGAGCTATAGTGTGTCTGTTTTCCTTCCATATAACGAATAGAGGTAATTTGGCTGTGGACCTACACAGTGTTAAGCTCTCGCTTGCCACCAAAGTTACCACATATGAATCCACTATGACTGGATTTAGCTAGCAGTATACGAAGCACGGCGAAAGACATATATCAAATATGAAGTGAGTTAAGGAAGGGCATCAACACATCAAAGGGATGGATTGGGAGGGAGAGAGAGAGATTAAAGGAAGCCTTGAAGGAGTGGGTGAAGGAGACCAAGGCCTGGGGGTTGCAGCCACACAGGCCGGGCCAGTCAATACTTGACCCAGCAACACTGCTCCTTTGACAAGCAGAGAACCATGCTCCTGGCTCTCAAGGATTTAGAGAACAACATTGAGATAGGAGGAGAGGAGAGGGAGAGAGAAGAGGGGGGTGAGAGGATGGGGGAAGACACTGAGTCATCGGTGGTATGATGCGATGGTCATGTGATGGTCATTGTCTTTTCTCTCTGCCTCTCTCTCTTCCACCCGTATTCCTCTCGCACCTGTGTGGTAGTTATGTATTTTTTTCATGTATTATTCTCGTTTCAAAGGTCAAACAATAAATACTGCTGTTCTCAATAGCATAAATATCTAAGCCCTTAGACGATATTGTGAAAAGACCAGATAACTGTATATAAACTTGATTATCCCAAACCCCACCTGTGCTGGCCCAGCCCCTGTCCTGTATTGCATTGCTCTGGCCTGCTCTAGCCTGCCTCACTGTGCATAGGCGGACTGGGCACATTAATATGTATTGGGAGAAGCTGCAGAGTCCCCATGCCCTCCACTTTGCCTCGCTCAGCCAACCCTTCCAATATTTCAACAGGCAAATCTTCCACAAGTTATAGTTTCCTGAGGCCATTACAGTAAATGTTGAACAGATCATTCAGAGCGAAAAGTGTAGATCAGATAGAGATGTGTTTCCCTGGATATGTCAAATAGAGACTTGTCAGCTCTCTATGCTACGTTTCTATCTGCTCTTTCTTCTCCAAGGTCTTTTATTATTTCACCACCTAGTCGTTTCATCACCAGAGAAATCCCTTGAATGCACCTGAGCATGCACACACACACACACACACACAAAGGGGATTAAAAGATTTGTGTCCCAGGCGTGAAGTCTTGGGAGAATGTGTGCCTGACTTACTGGGTTGCGGCCTAGAGGCCTTGATTTCGAAATAAGTATGAAACCTAGCCTCTCTCTCTCTCTCTCTCTCTCTCTATCTCTCTCTGCCTCTCTCTCTCTCTGCCTCTCTCTCTCTCTCTCTCTGTCTTTCTCTCCTCTCGTCTCTGCTCTCTCTCTCTCTCTCTCTTCTCTCTCTGCCTCTCTCTCTCTGCCTCTCTCTCTCTGCCTCTCTCTCTGCTCTCTCTCTCTCTCTCTCTCTCTCTCTCTCTCTCTCTCTCTCTCTCTCTCTTCTCTCTCGTCTCTCTTCTCTCTGCCTGTGATGACTTTATTTGTGACAGGCTTAGACTGAGGGCGGTCTCTTAACTGTAACACATGAAGCCCACTGACTGACATACAAAGGGATGTAAGGAACGGAGTCAATTTTATGTGTCTGTACATGCGTGTATGATGGTTTGAGTAGCAGTACCCCTTCTTATAGACACATAAAAGCCCCATCCCACCCCCTCCTCCCCCTCTGCAACCCCATGGGCGTGGGCTTTGCAATGGGCTTCAGGAGAACGTGTACACTCCCTAATTTGTCAAAAAATAAATAATAATAAAATAAATAAAAACCTGTCACTATTCATTCACTATTTTTTCTCCCCTGATTTTCCTCATTGTTTCAAAGCCTTGCGTTATTCAGGATTGTTGTAATGTGTCAGGGGTTCTTCAAATCCCTCCTTGCCTTTCTTTTCTGATGAGCTCTGATGATTCTGACAGTTCCTGACCCGCTTTTCAGGAAAACCATTGTGTGTCGGCTGTAGACAAGACGAAAGGCTCTCTGTCTTCTCAAAGAAACAGCCCGAGACCTTTGAAATTCCTCAACAATGCGAGCCCATTTCTGTATTGTCTTTCACAGAGCCAAAGACAGGGGTGTGGGAGGGTGGGTTGTGTGGGTGTGCGTGTGTGTGTGCATGTGTGTCTCCTTCAGTACTCTAGTTCAAAGACAGACGACTAGAAAAAGAATCATCATCAAAATGACTGAATAAGTTATATTCATTCACATCTGTGTTGGCAACAACATACTCTAGTGGAAACAAAGGCATTGTAATATGCTATTTACAGTGAGGCAAATTGATTTGCTGAAGAATGTTTTTTGTTTCATATGATTGTGTTTTCCTTTTCGTGTTTTGTGTTTGCTCTTCTTAGTATTGTGTAATTGATGTGTGTCACGCCTACTCCCGCTCCCACGCTCCGGCGCTCGACGTTGCAGCAGAAGAGGAAGACATCTCCCAGTCGGTCAATGAACAGGAACATCTAGTCTGCCAACACCACAATCAGCTAGCACAATTGGGTTCAGCTATGGAAGGGTTTCTCTGCGTCTTCCACCACCTCGACAACACCTGACAGGATTCACCTCCGACTAGCGGTTGCCCTCCTACCAAAAGTCATTCCAGCGAGCCAGCCCCCCAGCCTACCCACCAGTCAGCCCACGTCAACGATGCCCGACTGTCCCTCCCAGACAAGTATGAATCACCAATACACAAATTTGCTTAATTACTTATTTACTAACTAACTAAATCATCACACAGAATGCGTAAACACACACAGCATAGCATTGATTACATACACGATGCAATGAAAACAGGTCCCTAGTTTGGTTACGCAATGGAAAGGGAGGGCATACTAGTAGAGGGAAAGACAAGGAGTTAACTTATCGTACATACATTTGGAAACTACGCTCACCATAGCCAGAATATTTACCACCCTAACAGCCACTCATTCGGATTAGAAATGCAATATATTTTTAAGCGTATATGTCTTTCTCTGTCGTCTCTCTGTTAAAACCACTTGATCCGTCTCAGGAGTAGTTTGATGTAAGTTTCTGGTTGTCCACCAGTGGTCATGATGTCCTTCTTAGTTGAAGGCTACTTTGTCTTGGAGTGTTCTTAGAATGAAACTTCGGTCAAATTGTCCTAGACTACTTTACCTACCCAGCTGCAGACTGAATATGTGGTCTAGTCTTTACCTTCTTCACTCATCGAGAGTTTCAGAGGGTCTTACCATTTTCTGGTCTTTCAACATGTGGACCATGTTCTCATGTTCTATGGTCTGTATTTAAATTCTCAGCGAGTCCTTAGAAGCACTCTGGCCTGAAAGGCGGTTCCATCATGTTGACATGAACTCTGAGCTCACTTGGGCATGGCTATGGACTGGGCACAAGTTTGCAGGAAAAACAATCCTCATTTAGAAGGCAAAACTCACATTGCTATCTTTTCAAAAATAGTTTCATATTTAATCATATTAGTTGTACAACATTTAGATGTAAATCTGATATATGCAGTGTGAAAGCTCTTTAAAGTTACAATGTTTTTGTTATAACGTCTTTCTGATAATAGACATTCATTTCCCATATTCCATCTGTTATCATTCCCAACATTCAGATGTTGAAATATATTGTCACATTGTTTGATGTTTAAATGTTTTGGGCAAGAGTATCTCTGTAACACCCAGACATTCCATTCTCCTAAACTAGAGACCAAGAAAGAGAAAGTTTTATCTATATTTTACGACCGGCTGCTTAGTCATAAAACCGGCCCTGTGAGAGAGAAAGCGTTTGGCTATCTGTCAGCCATTGCCAGTTGATCTGGCACCTTTGATCCTCACCAAGGAGAGAGAGTCATGACACCATGAAGGTAGGGGCCACACACCTCTCTGTGGCAGAGTGACATCGCCGGAGACAGCCCTATGTTTCTATTGCGATGTCTGGTGCGTCGCAACCTGGGGTCCACAGGGACAGAGGGGCGGCCCCATGATAATCCATCTCCCGGGGTAGGCGTAAGAATTCCATCATCATCGCTCTCGGCCAAACCCTTCCTTGTTTCCATTTCACTGGCTGGCTGTCCCTCGTGTTGTCTCTACAGCTTTAGTGGATTATGGTGCCGCGGAGGCCCTCAACCAGGCCCTCGCCTCCTCCTTGAACATCACCTCATACCTGCTCTCTTCTCTTTTTCTGGTCCAAGCCTTGGGACCTCTGCACCAAGAAAGCCTTCCTCATCCTCAATGCACCCGTACACAAAGTCATCCTTGGCCTCCCCTAGCGCCAACATCAGGGCCGCACCATTTCCTGGTCAAGGATGAGAATCATCGCCTGGGCACCTGGATGTCGGAAGACCTGCTTTCCCTTACCGTGTGGTTCCATGTTGGTTTAGAGTCCTGGGGTTGCCCTCCAGCCCAACATCCTGGAGGTTTACCAGGATCTCCGGGAGGTTTTCTCCAGGACCCGCACCACCTGTCTCCCTCCTCATCACCCCTGGGACTGTGCCATCGACCTGCGTGCAGACTCTCCACCTCCGTGCAGCCACGTCTACCCTCTGTCGGTGGATGAAACCGAGGCCTTGGAGGAGTACATTCTGGAGGCTCTCCAACAGAGTTTAATCCGCTCATCCACCTCCCCCGTGTCAGCAGGCTTCTTTTTCGTGGCCAAGAACGTCCATGCATCGATTACAGAAGCCTCAATTCCATCACCACCAAGAACTGCTACCCTCTCCCGTTGGTTCCGGCCACCATTGAACAGCTCCGCAGAGACGTTTTTTTTTTACTAAACTGGACCTGCGGAGTGCCTACAATCTAATCTGCATCCGGGAGGGGGATGAATGGAAAACAACAACTTCATGGAGAAACTAGGGGCCACGGCCAGCCTCACATCCGGGTACCGGCCTCAGTCCAACAGGCAGGTGGAAAGGACTAACCAGGAGATGGGGAGTTCCTTAGGAGTCACTGCCAGGACCAGCAGGGGGAGTGGGCCCGGTTCCTTCCCTGAATGGAGTATGCCCAGAACTCACTTTGTTAGTCCTCCACCGGGTGGACTCCCTTCCAGTGTGTCCTGGGATATCAGCCAGCCCAGGCCCCGTGGACCTCGAGCCAGACTGAAGCCTCTGCGGTGGACGTATGGTTCCGCACACAGAGGAGGTTTGGAACGCTGCCCACGTGAGGCTCCAACGTGCCGTACGCTGCCAGAAGGAGCAGGCGGACCGCCACCTCAGTGAGGCTCACGTGTTCCATCCTTGTGATCACGTCTGGCTCTCCACAAGGAACCCCCCGCTCCACCTGCCCTGCCGACAGCTGATGCCCCGGCTTGTGAGACCTTGAGGGTCAATGATGTTGATTTAAACTCCCCATCAACTACCGGTGGTTCCTGGTCCCCTGGTTGGTGCCATCCCCCGCGACAATCGTCCGCCTCCCCTGGACATCAATGACACCCCCAGGTCCCTCCTGGACTCCCAACGTCGTGGGTCCAGTTCCTGGTGGACTGGGAGGGGTATGGTCCAGAGTAGCGCTGTTAGGTCCCATTTCCATCTCCTGTTATGTTCCGCTCCTCGCCCTCGGGCCTGTGTCGTCCTGGCCTGTGTCGTCCTGCGGCTGGAGCCGCACGTCGGGGGGTGGGGGGGTAATGTTATGCCTAGTCCTGCACCCCCACTTCGGTGCTCGATGTTGCCGGTCTACTGAACACCGGGGTCGTCATTACGCACACCTGCTCCCTATCGTTACACACACCTGGACCTCATAATCACCTTGATTACTCTCCCTTCATTTAGCCCTCAGTAGCCTCATCAGACAGTATTGGTTTTGTTCACGTTCAGTACACTTTTCCTGTTTTGTTTATCTGTCTTTTCTTATTAATTAAACGTACCTTCTGCACCTGCTTCCTGACTCCCAGCGTATACATCACAATGTGTATATAGATATGTATAGTGTAAGTATTGTTTATTGACGTGTTCATGCAGGACTCCTCTGTGAAAGACTCCGTGGTCTCAGCATGACTCCCTGCTTAAATAGAAAATAAAAAATGATTTGTAATTTAAAAAAATATATTTAATAGGGATATGCACTTTTTTTTAAAGACAAAATTAATCATATTGAAAAAGTTTACAAAGTTTTCCTTGAAATACAATCTAATTCTTTACATGCTGTGACCAATAATAAACATTGGCAGGCATTTCTTTGTGGGGCCGCACGGCCCTCCATGTGCTCGCCAGAGGTAGCCTGACTGCCATTAGGTACTGAGATGAGATCCTGAGAGCCCTTGTGAGACCATATGCTGACATATGCACATTTGTGGCCTGCTGGAGGTCATTTTGCAGGGCTCTGGCAGTGCTCCTCCTGCTCAAAGGCGGAGGTAGCGGTCCTGCTGCTGGGTTGTTGCCCTCCTACAGCCTCCTCCACGTCTCCTGATGTACTGGCCTGTCTCCTGGTAGCGCCTCCATGCTCTGGACACTACGCTGACAGACACAGCAAACCTTCTTGCCACAGCTCGCATTGATGTGCCATCCTGGATGAGCTGCACTACCTGAGCCACTTGTGTGGGTTGTAGACTCCGTCTCATGCTACCACTAGAGTGAGAGCACCGCCAGCATTCAAAAGTGACCAAAACATCAGCCAGGAAGCATAGGAACTGAGAAGTGGTCTGTGGTCACCACCTGCAGAACCACTCCTTTATTGGGGTGGCTTGCTAATTGCCTATAATTTCCACCTTTTGTCTATTGCATTTGCACAACAGCATGTGAAATTTATTGTCAATCAGTGTTGCTTCCTAAGTGGACAGTTTGATTTCACAGAAGTGTGATTGACTTGGAGTTACATTGTGTTGTTTAAGTGTTCCCTTTATTTTTTTGAGCAGTGTATTAGATGTAAGATTCTTCAAAGTAGCCTTGATGACAGCTTTGCACACTCTTAGCATTCTCTCAACCAGCTTCATGAGGAATGCTTTTCCAACAGTCTTGAAGGAGTTCCAACATATGCTGAGCACTTGGCTGCTTTTCCTTCACATTGCGGTCCAACTCATCCCAAACCATCTCAATTAGGTTAAGGGCTTGTAAGTAAGCATTTCACTGCAAGGTCTATACCTGTTGTATTCGGCGCATGTGACAAATACAATTTGATTTGATTTGATTTCTTTGCAGCAATTCGACCACGAAGGCCTGGTTCACGCAGTCTCCTCTGAATAGTTGATGTTGAGCTGCATCTGTTACTTGAACTATGTGAAGTATTTATTTGGGCTGCAATCTGAGGTGCAATTAACTCTAACGAACTTATACTCTGCAGCAGAGACTCTGGGTCTCCTTTCCTGTGGCGGTCCTCATGAGAGCCAGTTTTATCATAGCGCTTGATGGTTTTTGCAACTGCATTTGAAGAAACTTGAAAATTTCTTGAATTTTCCATATTGACTGACCTTCATGTCTTAAAGTAACGATAGACTGTCATTTCTCTTTGCTTATTTGAGCTGTTATTGCCATAATATGGACTTGGTATTTTACCAAATAGGGCTATTTTCTGTATACCACCCATACCTTGTACCACCCCTACCCCTACCCCTACCTTACAACAGATTGGCTCAAACACATTAATAAGGAAAGAAATTCCACAAATTAACATTTAACAAGGCACACCTGTTAATTGAAATGCATTCCAGGTGACTACCTCATGAAGCTGGTTGAGAGAATGCCAAGAGCGTGCAAAGCTGTCATCAAGGCAAAAGGTGGCTACTTTGAAGAATATAAAATATAAAATATATGTCACGCCCTGACCATAGAGAGCTTTTATTCTGTATGTTGGTTAGGTCGGGGTGTGATTTAGGGCGGGTCATCTAGGCGTTTATATGTCGATGTTGGCCTGTTATGGTTCCCAATCAGAGGCAGCTGTTTATCGTTGTCTCTGATTGGGGATCATATTTAGGCAGCCATTTCCCCTTTGTGCTTTGTGGATCTTGTCTATGGATAGTTGCATGTCAGCACTATTATTAGCTTCACGTTTCGGTTGGTATTTAGTTTTTTTTTGTTCGTGTTCATTTAATAAAGGAAAATGTACGCCTACCACGCTGCACCTTGGTCCATTCATAATGACGAGCGTGGACAATATATTTTGATTTGTTTAACACTTTTTTGGTTACTACATATTCCATGTGTGTTATTTCACAGTTTTGATGTCTCACTATTGTTTTACGACAGCGTTTCTTAAAGTATGGGTCGTGACCCAGAGTGGGTCGCGGACCTGTTAATGGTGGGTCGCGACTAAATGTATAATTATTTCATTAATTGAAATTAATTTGGCCAAGTTCAACTGCGCTCTCGGTTCAGTGCGCTCTCTGCTTATCAGCGGTCTCAGTTTAAGGGAGGGTTGTAGAGGCAGATGCCCATGTGCTTCGCTGTTTATCGGGGCTTTTTTCTGCAGTTTTCTTGAAGATCACTCCGCGACCCCACCGCTGCAGCGCTGTCGTTCAAGCCACTGACTTGTTATTCCCACTCGCCATCACGCACTGCTCTCATGAAATGGACTCATGCTAGCCACAAGTCCTGACTGAGGTCAATCGTCATGACACGCAAATACTGTGATTACTTTTTTGTCTCTTTCATTCAAACTTTGAGAAATAACGAGGTGCGCCCACAATGTGTTTTATGTGGGGAAGTCCTTATTAATGAGTGTCTCGAAACGAACAACTTAATAAAACGACACATCCTGACCAAACATCCACAGCATGATGGTAAACCCAGGGAGTTCTTTCAGAACAGGGCAGAATGCTTCGAAAGTGGAAAAGTAAGTCAACTAGCAAGGCATTGTCATTTTATAACAGGTGATGGTAAGCACAAATAAGGAGGACTATCTCTCATATAGTCGATGTGAGTTTCTCTTTCAAACAATCCCCAGGCCTTGTAACGTTACACAGCTAATAGCTAACATTAGCCAACGCAAGCTAGCTAGTTACTGATAGTGCAACCCATAGTAACAGTACAGATGAAATGAACAATGATCAGGCCTACTGTACATCTTACTGTAGAAATTATTGTTGAAAACTAGTCTACGTTGGAACTGTTAAAATACAAGTAATAATTGGATTCTGAACTGGAATAAATTGATTGAAGCAAGATGCTTTTTGAGGCAAACACACTCACACAGTTCAGGGTTTCTCATCTACAGCAGGAAGCAGTCTCCTGCCTGACTGAGAAAGCAGTAGATGTTCTGGTCCAGTTTTGCACCACATACCTATGCAAGTCAGGGCTCTCAACTCTGACATACTTAAAACAAGTACAGAAACAGTGTCAAAGCTGAGCTTGACCTCAGTGTTACACTGTCTTAAAGCAGAGCCCAGATAGACATGCTTGTTGAAAACTTCAACCAGTCACACACCTCTCATTAGGACTGTGTGTGTTTTCAGGTCTACGATCGGTTGATTGATCAATCAGTTTATTCCAGTTCAGAATAAAACATATGTATTTTAACAGCAACAGTTCCAACCTAGACTTTATTTTAACAATAATTTCTACAGTAAGATGTACAGTAGGCCAGATCATTTTTCGTCTGTACTGTTACTTAGGGTTGCACGATCAAAAAAGCCTGTGTGTGTGTTCTGTTATACATCTGTGTGATGTGATCAATCTGTTTATTCCAGTTCAGAATTAAAATCGTTCATTGTATTTTAACAGCAACAGTTCCAACCTAGACAGATATGTAAGAGTGTTTTTAATGGGGGAAAATAAACATGAAAATATATTTATATTATTTAGGCATAAGGACAATGAAGTGTTCCGATATTTACGTATAGTTGCATATTTTCCTAAGCTTGGGTCCCAGGAAAATACAGAATTTCTCATTTGTGTCGCAGGCTGAATAGGTTTATGAACCCCAGTTCTACAATGTAGAAAATAATAAAAATAAAGAAACACCCTGGAATGAGTAGGTGTGTCCAAACTTTTGACTGGTACTGTGTTAAGCTTCCTAATGTGTTTTTTCATATCAATACAGTATGAGCGACTGACGTCAAAACATATAATTGGTTTACTCACTTCTGTTTTGTCATGAGTTTAGAGGATATAGAAAGTATGACAGGCATCCGGCCACATGCCAAACCAATCTTCTCTATCTTCCCTCTACAGGCACTGAGCTTTGCCCAGGCATGCAGAGTGAGTGCTGTGCAACCTTCCCTGAAACCTAACCATAACAATTACTGTCTGCACCCTTCCCAGTCCTAATCAAAATACAGATCTAGCAGAATGTACATTGTGCAATATGTACATTTCTCTCAACTTGGTTGAATGGCAATTAACTTTTCTGACCAGCTGCACAGTAGTCTCTTTTGTAAGAAAGTCCCTGATGGAGTACATTTAGGGGTGTTAGTTGGTATGGCGATCATTGCCAGTGTGCTAAGTGTACGCCAGACTACATTGCACATTTATGTAGTTTAGCAGACGCTCTAATCCAGACCGATTTACAGGGGTAATTAGGGTCAAGTGCCTTGCCCAAGGGCACGTCGGCAGACTTGTCACATTGTCCCCTCAGGGATTCGAACGAGCAACCTTTTGATTACTGGTACTCTTAACTGCTAGGCTACCTGCCACCCAGGCTAGCCTGAACCCGCTCACTAAATCCAGCCAAGCCAAGCCTTATACAATCCAACCTTCCTTCCCTGAGACCTGGAAACATATGTTAATGCCAAGGCTTTAGCTTAGTGGACTAACGAGATCTTGTCACAGGCTGTCACAAGAATTTTCAATCCCAATGATAATGACAATCAATCAATAGCTTTGACCAATCCCCGAGGTTTGTCAGACCATGGGTTCAATAATAATTAGTCAAAGACTCAGCTTATGCAGAAGGTTAGTGCAGTTTATTCACGAGAACGCTCTGATGTCCTCCTTACGCACATACCTTCACGCACAAACAAGCTGTCATCCTACGCACATACATACACACGAACAGTAGGTATCCTACGCACATACTGTATCACTACCCAGCCGACAAAAATTAGGGAGTCCGTGAGAGGTACTCCCTGCCCTCTCTCAAATCTCTCAGTGGCCCCTAGCCAAGGTCGGCACCGAATTTTGCTCAGACAGTCTGTGTTTATGATACTATAAAGACATATTGTCCAGATATATTGTTTTACCCTAATTCTGACTAAAACTACACACATCATTTATTATAATTTCACTGACTAAAACTACACACATCATTAATAATACTTTTATGATTCTAGTCAATTTCATACAATTATATGGTTTCAGGGTGGAATATTCTAATCATTAATTCCATTAACACAGGCAGACAACCTGGTTTGGTTGTATTGCTGGTTTCACCCTACACCAGCCAATGCCAATCCTACCACCGCATAGCCCAGCCTATAGCAGAGATCCCAATGCCCTACCTATCATCTAGGGCACCTGTGCTGACAAGGGGAGGCCACTTTACCCTACTCCACTCCAGCCCTGCAGCCTAGCACAGCTCCATTCTACACCAGACCCAGGCCAGCCTGGCCCCAGCCCAGTCCATCCGCTTACAGTAGCAGTAAAACCCATTGCCCTAGCTGTCATCTTTCCCAGGCTCCTGCGCTTACGAGAGGAGGGGGCTGACCGGCTGTCTGTCACGGGGTTATTCGCAGGGTGGAGATGCTTCAACTGATTCGCTGACACCGGCTGGCTCGCAGGGTGGCTGGAAGGCTGTGAGGGTGTTGGGGGGTTTGGTGAAGAGGTACCAGGGTTAGCCCTGCCAGCTGACAGGTAGGCAAGGGGAGGGAAGAGATACTATCAGGGTTGGCTCCAGTCACACACACACGAGCGCTCGCTCACATACACAAGCACATAGAAGTGTGTGCACACACACTTTTGGGGCATTAATTCCCAGCTGTGTGTGTACGTACTGTATGTGTGTGTGCATGCATGTGTGTGTATCAGAGAGAGAGAGAGAAAGAGAGAGTTATATAGTCCATGAAGGACTACACAGACGTTTATGTCAAAGTTCTGTGAAAGACAGTTTACTGAGGTCGGGTGTATTATAATGTCACCACATACAAGATCAACAGCTTACATCAGATGGCTGCAGATAAAACACAGCCATCCATCTCCTAATGACGTAATATCTTTGATATCAAAGGTACTATATCTCATACAATAAAAGGAATCCAAGATATCTTGTTATACCGTAGTCGCCCATAAAACTTGAGTAGGCCTCACCACATTCTTACACTGGAACACACTCACTTACTCTGTGTGTGTGTGTGTGTGTGTGTGTGTGTGTGTGTGTGTGTGTGTGTGTGTGTGTGTGTGTGGTGTGTTGTGTGTGTGTGTGTGTGTGTGTGTGTGTGTGTGTGTGTGTGTGTGTGTGTTGTATGCATGTGTATGCATGCGTGTATGCATGTGTTTCTGTTAGTGCATGCGTGTGGTGCCCAGCTTCATGTGCATGCACTTACATGTGTGTTTGTACATCATGCTTGTGTACATCTGCCTGTGGGTGTGGTGTGTGTGTGTGTGTGTGTGTGTGTGTGTGTGTGTGTTGTTGGTGTGTGTGTGTGTGTGTGTGTGTTGTGTGTGTGTGTGTTGTGTGTGTGGTGGTGTGTGTGTGTGTGTGTGTGTGTGTGTGTGTGTGTGTGTGTGTGTGTCGGTGTGTGTGCAGTGTGTGGTGTGTGCGGTGGTGTGTGTGTGTGTGTACGTCCTGTCTGTCTGTGTGTGCGGTGTGTGTGTGTGTGTGTGTGTGTACGTCTGTCTGTGTGTGCGGTGTGTGTGTGTGTGTGTGTGCGTGTACGTCTGTCTGTGTGTACGTTCTGTTCTGTGTGTGATGGTGTGTGGTGTGTGTGTGTGTGTGTGTGTGTGTGTGTGTGTTGTGTGTGTGTGTTGTGTGTGTGGTGTGTGTGTGTGTGTGTGTGTTGTGTGTGTGTGTGTGTGTGTGGTCTGAACAGTTAAAGTATCTCTACCACTCCAATAGACATCAGTGGCCGTCTGGTTCTCTCTTCCAGCCCAGTGGTGTATACTCTTGCATAGGGTTGAGGGTCGAGGGTCTGTGGTGTCTGGGCTCCCAGGGGAACTGCAGGCGTGATGGTCAGGTTGCTGTTCGTGGGCTCTGATTGCACGTTTGTGAGCCGCTGATGGTGTGTGTCAGTCCTGGGATCCACAAATATGAAGCTAAACTGTGTGTGTGTTGTGTGTGTGTTGTGTGTGTGTGTGTGTGTTGTGTGTGTGGTGTGTGTGTGTGTGTGTGTGTGTGTGTGTGTGTGTGTGTGTGTGTGTGTGTGTGTGTGTGTTGTGTGTGTGTGGTGTGTGTGTGTGTGTGTGTGTGTGTGTGAGAGAAGAGTGTGTTTTGTGCATGTGCGTAATGCTCCATCTTTGTGTGTGTGTGTGTGTGTGGTGTAAGTGTGCGTATGTGTATGTCTGTGGTCCCAGCGCAGTTCCACTGTTGACATTGGCCATTTGAGTCAGGTCTGCCCAGGCGCCAAGGCCAACCCGACCCTCTCATGTGGTGCTATGGGTATGGGTCTTAGACAAACAGGGTCGTTTTACAAAGGCTTTGGACTGACATGGATCCACTGGCTTCTAAGTAATGTTTTGGTCATTTAACAAAAATTCTTATTCAAAGCTACTTACAGTCAATGCATGTACTACAGTCCTGAGTGGCACAATGGATACCATTGTTGTATTCTCGTTAAGTAACGTGTGTCTTTTGATAGTATTTGCGTCGTTTTTTGCGTCTTCAAAGTAACATGCGTTCTCTTTTGTCATTCCTTTTTCGGTGAACATAAAATAAATTAGCAACGGACACAAAATGCATGACATTGCAGTTACAAAAAACGCTTTCCGTCAATCTCTCCAAATACCACGCCATTCAACATTGTTTGTTTGTCCTTTTTCGCATAGCACTTCACATAAAGAAACTGTCAGTTATTCTGAAAGATCTTCACTCACTATCATCTTCTCTGCTTTTACCTTTAGACCCCAATTATCCTCTGGAGAGTTTTTCGATCGCACATTAACTAAATGGCAATTGACTTTCTCTGGGTTTGTATATTAATAGAGGCCTAATACTGGCATCCTGACACTGCAAATGAGGTAGGGTTCAAACATTTAGTGCGCTGTTAATTTGACCCCGGGGCGCCTCGACGCAATCAGATCGGTGGCGAAGCACTTAGCCTATTGCAATGGATTAATGATGGCCATTTAAAACAATTTGGTTCCCAATCAGTTTAACTTTGGAGGGTAAATCTAATATGATAATTTAGCTCGTGTCGACAAGAGGCAGCCTAGCGGGGAGGACTCCATCTGATACCATTACAGACACTTATTTGCGTCTTGCTGTCATGTCAGGGCACCTACCTTCATCCCCCTCCATTACTATTTCCATAATATGCCCCACTCCC
>NC_036875.1:4037857-4039804 GCF_002910315.2 Salvelinus sp. IW2-2015 | reverse complement strand
ACAGGGAGACTAAGGAAAGCGATTCCAAAAAAACCAAACAATAAAAAAACCATCACCTACAGAGAAATGAACCAGAGAAGAGTCCCTAAGCAAGTTGGCCCTAAACAGAGAGTACACAGTGGCAGAATACCTACCACGTGACTGACCCAAACTTAAGGAAAGCTTTGACTATGTGAGAAAGGCCGCCGTAGGCAGACCTGGCTCTCAATAGAAGACAGCGTGTGCACACTGCCCACAAAATGAGGTGAAACTGAGCTGCACTTCCTTAACCTCCTGCCAAATGTAGGACTATATAAGAGACACATATTCCCTAGATTACACAGATCACAAAGAATGAAAACAAACCCCAATTTTGATAAACTCCCATATCTACTGGTGAAATACCACAGTGTGCATCACAGCAGCAAGATGTGACCTGTTTGCCACAAGAAACGGGCAACCAGCGAAGACATTAAATACAACCACATTGTATTATTTCCCTTTTGTACTTTAACTATTTGCACATCGTTACAACTGTATACAGACATATGACATTTAAAATGTTTCTATTCTTTTGGAACTTTTGTGAGTGTAATGTTTTCSCATGACAATCAAGCCCCCTTAAATTGAAACTTAATTGAGACAAAGAGAGAATAGTAAAAAAATTGTGATTTTCCAGAGAGGATCCAGATCTCAGGGAATTAGACCAAAGTTCTCAATTGGTACAAAAAACATATAGAGTACTGCACACACTACAATTACTTAGGTTTAAAAACAAGCTCAACTGGACACCTTAATGAGGCAGTGAATGAACACAGAGAGAAAGCACGCAGGGCATTCTACGCCATTAAAAAAACAAATTCAAATTGAAATACCTATAAAAATGTGGCAAAAACTAATTGAATGAGTCTTTGAACCAATTGCACTTAATGACAGTGAGGTGTGGAGTCCACTTGCAAAACAAGATTTCAACCAATGGGACAAACACCCCATTGAAATCCTGCATACAGAATTCTGTAAAATAATCCTACATGTCCAGAGGAAAACTACAAACAATGCATGCAAGGCAGATTTAGGCCAATATCCACTAATAATATATATTTTTTTAAATTGCAATTAAGTTTTGGAGACATCTAAAATACAGTGACCCCCTCTCATATCATTACCAAGTCCTGCAATGCCAAGAGCTGAGCAAAGAAAAGAGTCACCTCATCCAGCTGGTCCTGTGGCTGAGTTCACAAACCTGTTCTACTAACACACTGAAGCCTCAGGACCAGAACATCCAAATCGATCAGAATAAACCAAATTACAACACAGTCAGAACAGAACTACATTACCTACTGGGAAACACAAGCACCAAGCTAAATGTAGTGCTATCTGGCCCCAAATCAACAGTACACCATGGCAAACTATTTGACCATGGTTACTGATCTTTTTATTTTTTGAAAAACCTTGACAAAGTACAGGCTCAGTGAGCACAGCCTTGCCATTGAGAAGGGTAGACACAGGAAAACCTGGCTCCCTGCAGAGGAAAGGCTGTGCAACCACTGCACCACAGCAGAACCTGAGACGGAGCTGCATTTCCTGACAAAATGTCAACAATATAAAATTAGAGAGTGTAATTTCCCCAAATTTGAAACACTTATTCAAGGTTTCAAAGAACTCTCTGATGAGAATAGGCTACCCGTCCTGTTGGGGGAGGACGCAGAGAGCTGTGGGTTGGCAGCGCACTACATTGCTGCCTGCCATAAGATGAGGTGAAATAGTCTGGTATTCTCTCTGTCAATTCATTTTGCTTTATTGGGATGATGTAACGTTTTGCCAAAATGTACTTTGGAGATGAAGTGATATTTACAATATTACAGATTTAAATCATCATTATTGTCAACGGACAATGGGTAGCAACAATATTAAGGGTAAAAAATCATACAATGGCAAAGAGGACATGTCAGGTTGGTTGACACTGTC
>NC_036875.1:4025520-4037237 GCF_002910315.2 Salvelinus sp. IW2-2015 | reverse complement strand
TCTGATCTGGTGGGACTCACTAAACACAAATGGCTTACATGCTGACCAGCGACCGGACAACGTCACCGTGCGCGAGCGTCGAAAATAAATTTAGGAAATTCCCATGTTATTCAATTATTGCACCCACACTGCTTGCGCGCGCCAAGGGAGCGTCTTGGATACAAGAAGCTAAATGTCGTACCTATTTTTTCCTTTGGGAAACCCCGGGGGGGTGGGGCCAGGGAATTGCGCGGCTAAGTCCTGCCTCTCCCATCTCCCTCATTGGTTGCATAGAGAGCAGGTACCTGGGGCAGGTACTGCTTGATAGAAAGACGAAAACTGTTTTTTTGCCGGTTGAGTCGTGGGATTACAATGAAAGTTAGATGCGGATCCCATGTATTAATTTAAACAATGAAAAGCCTGGGAGGAGGAGAGATGACTAGAAACGAGTTCGGTTGGCCCAGTTTTATGTGTGGATTAATATGTCGGAATTAGAGAATCCTTTGTGCACCGGGGGCACTTCAGGTAAATAAACAACTCAATGTGTTTATTATCCCAGGACAAATTAGCTAGCAACAGCCAAGCTAGCTAAACAGGACAAATTTAACGTTAGCTAGCAGGTTGCGAAGCCTAAAGAACTAGCTAAAATACCATACATTGTTAATGCTTTTCGACCATGTCCCGAAATGAATGTCATTGCGTTTCAGAGGTTTTGTTTTTGATATTTTAACCTGCGTGTCGTGATCCCGCGTTGGTGTGGGGGGGAGCAAAATAAATGTATGCACGATAGCGCGCTGCGGCGCCAGCCGGTTTGGGTTGTAAGTTTGTATTATGATGATGTCTGAGTGTTGGAGTGTTCCCCTGTCTATCTGTAAATTTAAAATGAAAAATTAAATGGTTCCGTCTGGTTTGCTTAATATAAGGAATTTGAAATGATTTATACTTTTACTTTTGATACTTAAGTATCTTTAAAACCAAATACTATTAGATGTTTACTCAAGTAGCATTTTACTGAGTGACTCAAGTATGACAATTGGGTACCACTGCCACTATATCCAAACATGACCAAGAATCCTGAAAGCTGTGCATGTATTCAAACAATAGCTTTCTACAACGTTTAACACCATTTAAATAGCTAGTTGGATTGTTTTCTGAATGAACCAACTAGGCTTTCCCCTGTCAGAATACAACCAAGACAGATCCGTCTTCCCTGTTGCTCTCTCTCTCTCTCTCTTCCTCTGTCTCTCTCTCACTCGCTACCTTGGTCTCGCTCTCTCTATTTCTGTCTCTCTCTCTGTGTGTCTCTCTCTCTCTGTGTCTCTGTGTCTCTCTCTCTCTCTGTGTGTGTCTCTCTCTCTCTCTCTCTCTCTCTCTCTCTATTTATGTCTCTCTCTCTCTCTCCATTTCTGTCTCTCTCTCTCTCCCCCCCAGAGTCCAGACTATTGTCTTGCTCCTTCCAACCTGCAGCACTACATACAACGTCAGATTGTCACTCAGTGTAAATCCCTGATAAAAACTCAACCATGTCAGATAGAGACAGGGCAGAGAACAGACGCATTGACTTGACACATCGCGGCAGAAATGCTCAAAAATGATCTCCGTGATTGAGGTGTATCATTATGCAGCCTGTCTGACATGGGGGAGACTGGGCCCGGGCGGACATCACACAGGCCTTCTACTCAAACTGCTTGCTATCATTCTCCGACACTAAGAATTTAATCCCCGCCAACGGTATCAGGAGCAGGGATTTATCTAGCCGAGGCTACAGCTTGGTAGCAGCAGCAGTACCGCCCTGTCGCCCTCGACAACCTCAGCATTCCTTTAGTCTGGGCTACAATCATTGTTTCCTCTGTAGAACAGAATATAAGACAAAAACTAGCTAAGAATGTGGTGCTGAAATGGACAGCGCCGTTTGTTCTTCTATTGACCGAACACCACAATGGCTATTCCGCGCTAGACAGCCTGCCAGCCCGTCCGGCTGCCAGCCCCGCACGGTGGGAGTCTTACCGGAAGGTGGGGGATACCATTTCCCTGGTGGTCGGTACCGGACATGCTCTCTCTCTCTCTCTCTCTTTTCTCGCAGCCAGTGAAGTCAGAGGCGGAAGGAACGCTCTAGCTGCAGTACCTCCTTTTGTCTTCGCGTGCAGTGCAGTCAGAGCAGCCGCGATGTTCCGTGTGCGCGTGTGTGTGTGTGTGTGCGCGTGTGTGTGTGTGTGTGAGTGTGTGGGACAGAAGCTGGGATAGCTGTCAAAACGGCGCTGTTCAATTCATCACCACACGTAGCCTAATAGCCTACCTGGCCGTCACCGGTTCAGGTGATATGGGGCAGCCTAGAGAAATCTGCGTAGCCTATTTTAGGAACAGCCTAGCTGACGTCACTGCAGTGCAAGAACAGAGTAAGCTACACATGGACATGTATCATCCACAAGCGATCTGCCCTACTTTTAGTCAACATGAACACAGGCGAGAGAAATCACTTTTCCCCTACCTTTCCATTCTTCTGACCGGAGTGACACTGCCTCCCTGCCGGGTACTCAATCTCCACACCCGGCCTCACATCCTCTCTCTCCCCGGGTGAGCTGACCTGAGAACCGAACCCCCGGACCTCACTGGCCTCACTAGCCGTCTCAGGAACGTCGCCGTCGGAGTGGTCGAGGAGTCTGTCCCGGCTGACGCTCCTGGGAGTCCTGGTTCCTCTCCTTCCCGCGGCAAAGTTATCACAGTCGACAGTCTTACTGTCGCAGGCGCCATCCGCCGAGGAAAACATCCCGTAGGATTTCCGTTGGTTCGGCCCGGTTGTAACCGTTCCTGCCAGGTAGACCGGCAGCTCGTTCTCCCGGTTCCACTGCCTCCTGCAGTCAGACATGATAACGACCGTATCTACTCACATTAATAAAAACAACAACTGTGGATGTAAAAAGGTTTCAGATCAGATCGGTTAAATGGGACAGTCTTTTTTAACCCGGTTGTCGACGGTCTCGCGCTGCAAAGCACCTGTGTTTTGGTGCGACGTGAACTTTGATGCGTCTAGAGGAGAGGACGATTATGATGATGATGATGTAGTGCTCTAGTTTCTATCGGAGCCAGAGTGGGAGAGAGATAGAGAGAGAGAGAGAGAGGGAGAAAGAGAGAGAGTGAGAGAACGAGAGAGAGTGAGAGAAAGGGAGAGAGAGCGAGCACTGTGTCACAGCTGGAGCCAGTTGGAGATGAAGGACCTGGAGTTGACGATCGAAGGACTGGAGTTCTGTCAGACACCCCGCCACCCCACCTCCTTCTCTCCTCTCTGCTCTCCACCGCTCTTTACCCCCTTTATCCCCTCCGCCTCTATCCCTGCTCTGTAATTCCTTCTTTCTCTGCCCATCTCCCCACCTCCTTTCTTCTCACTCATCTATCCCCTACCTCTATCCCTCTCTCTATCCTCTTTTGCTCCCGCTCGTCGTCTATCGCCTTTCCTCCCTGAACCTCCCTGAACTCTCCCACCTTCCTTCTCTCCTCGTCTCTCCCCCTCCCTCTAAGTCCTCCTCTCTCTATCCCTCTTTCTGATCCCCTCCCTCTTATCCCTCTTTCTCACCCGAATCTCCCACCATCCTTCTCTCTCTGCTCTCCCCCTCCGCTCTAATCCCTCTTTCTCCCCGAATCTCGCCCACTCCTGTCTCTCCTCTCTCTCCCCCTCCCTCTATCCCCTCTCTCCTATCCCTCTTTCCTCCCCTCTCTCTATTCCCTCTTTCTCCCTGAACCTACCCCCTGAAACCTCCCCACCTCCTTCTCTGCCTCTCTGCTCCCCCTCCCTCTATCCTCTCTGCTCTATAACCCTCTTTCTCTCTCCCTTCCTCTATCCCTCTCTTTATATCCCTCTTTCTCCCTGAACCTCCCCCTCCTTCCCCCCTCTCCCCTCTCTCTAATAAAATGGCTGTTGATAGGCCTGACATCAAAACATCCAGGGATTAACTAGTGACCCACATTGAATGGACAAAACAGCAGATTGCTAAACCCTCTCTGTCTTGTGTCTGTTGTTTGAGTGTGTGTGTCTTTGACCTGTCTGTTGTGTGTCCGTGCCGTGTCTGTCGTGTGTCCGTGCACTGTGTCTGTTGTTTGTGCAGTGTGAGTGCCTTTGACGTGTCTGTTGTGTGTCAGTGTTGTGTGTCTGTTTGTGTGTCCGTGCACTGTGGATGTCCACATATTTTAACAGTTGCTGTTTCTGGGTTCCCTTGTTCAAGTGATGTTTTGACCATTGATGTCCTGGTGAGGCCTGGACTGGACAGTCGACTGTCAAACAAACACTGCAGAGCCTCAAAAACATGGTTCGAACGGTCATTTTGACGGATGGTCGGTCTTGCATCCGTGGTTCCATCCGTCCTCCCTCAGCTGTTTACAGTGTCGGGGTGGTTCCCTTAGTTGTTGTTTGAACTGCAGATTGCCCTTTACAATGTGAAGAAAAATAAGCAATGTTTTATCTGAAGATGTCTAATGCCGTCCTGATGAATGGTCTGTATTTATTTGCCTATTTTTCTTTTCAAAATTCTTCAAGTTCTGTCAAGATGCTGGGGGATCATGGCTAAACAGCAAATTTCAAGTCTTGCCATAGATTTTCAAGCAGAATTAAGTCAAAACGGTAACTTGGCCACTCAGGAACACTTGGCCTTGTGTTGTAGGTTATTGTCCTGCTGAAAGGTGAATTCCTCTCCCAGAGTCTGGTGTAAAGCAGACTGAAGACGATTATTCTTTAAGATTTTGTCTGTTCTTATCTCCATCCCGTTTCTTTTTATCCTGAAAAACTCCCCAGTATTTGCTAATGACAAGCATACCCATACCATGACGCAGCCACCACCATGCTGGACAGTAAGGAGGCAGTGATGTGTTGTGTTGGATTTGCACCAAACAAAAGGCTTTACATTTAGGCCAGAAAGTGCATTCCTTTGCCGTGTTTTTTTCTTCAGTATTACTTTAATACCTTGTTGCATACAAGCTGCATGTTTTGGAATATTTTTATTCTGTATATTTTGTATTCTTCTTTTAACTCTGTAATTTAAGTCGTTATTATGGAGTCACTACAATGTTGTTGATCCATCCTCAGTTTTCTCCCATCACAGACATTGAACTCTGTAACTGTTTTAAAATCAACAATGGTGTCACGGATTCCTCCGGAACTGTCCTCACGCACACCTGGTCTCTATTCCCTTTGATTGGTAATTGTATAAGCGTGCTCTTTGTTTACCGTTGTCCTGTCGGTTATTGTTACATAGTCTGTTGGTTCGTGTGAGTACCTGTGCTATTTTGTTTTGGGCTTTCGTGCCACGTGTAATGTGCAGGTGATTACGGGTCTCGTCCCGTGTGTATTTATTCAAGGTACTCCTCGCTCTTTCAACCCTGTGTTTTGTGTACGTGTTTGTTTGGTCTTCGTTCCCGTGCCTTTACACGGCACGCTGTAATTTGAGAAATAAAAACTCCTATTACGCATTCCTGCGCCTGTCTCCCGAYCCTTAATACCAACGTGACAAATGGCCTCATGGTGACGTCCCTGAGCAGTTTCCTTCCTGTCCAGCAGCTCAGTTCAGAAGAACGACTGGGTGGGTTTAGGACATCATCCACAGTATCAATATACTATACTCCTTCTTTGCGAGACATTGGAAAACCTCCCTGGTCTTTGTGGTTGAATCTTCGTTTGAAATTCACTGCTCGACTGAGGGACCTTACAGATAATTCTATGTGTGGGGTACAGAGATGAGATAGTCATTACAAAATAATGTAATCATTATTTCACCCAGTTACAAACGTGTGTTAATCACCCAGTTACTAACGTGTGTTAATCACCCAGTTACCAACGTGTGTTAATCACCCAGTTACCAATGTGTGTTAATCACCCAGTTACTAAAACACGTTGGTAACTGGGTGATTTAACACACGTTAGTAACTAGTGATTAACACACGTTGTAAACTGGGTGATTACACACGTTAGTAACTAGGTGATAAACACACGTTGGTAACTGGGTGATTAACCACGTTATAACTAGGTGATTACAACTTGGTAACGGGTGATACAACGTTGTAACTGGGTGATTAACGCACATTGGTAACTGGGTAATAACACACGTTAGTAACTGGGTGTTAACAACACGTTGGTAACTGGGTGAATAATACACGTTGTAACTGGGTGATTAACACACGTTGGTAACTGGGTGAATAATACACGTTGGTAACTGGGTGATTAACACACGTTGGTAACTAGGTGATTAACTCACGTAGGTAACTGGGTGATTAACAACAGTAGTAATGGGTGATTAACACACGTTGTAACTGGTGATAACCGTGTATGGGTGATTAACACACGTGGTAACTGGGTTGATTAAACACTACGTGTAATCTGGGTGATTAACACACGTTAGTAACTGGGTGAATAACACACGTTGGTAACTGGGTGATTAACCACGTTAGTAACTGGGTGATTAACACACGTTGGTAACTGGGTGATTAACTCACGTTAGTAACTGGGTGAATAACACACGTTGGTAACTGGGTGATTAACACACATTGGTAACTGGGTGTTAACACACGTTAGTACTGGGTGATTAACACCTTGGTAACTGGGTGATATACACACTTGGTAACTGGGTGATAACACACGTAGTAACTGGGTGATTAACACACGTTAGTAACTGGGTGATTACACACGTTAGTAACTGGGTGATTAATACACGTTAGTAACTGGGTGATTAACACACGTTGGTAACTGGTGGATTAACACACGTTGGTAACTGGGTGTTTGATTAACACACGTTGGTAACTGGGTGATTAACACACGTTAGTAACTGGGTGAATAACACAGTGGTAAGCTGGGTGATTAACACACGTTAGTAACTGGGTGATTAACACACGTTAGTAACTGGGTGATATACACACTTTGGTAACTGGGTGATTAACACCGTTAGTAACTGGGTGATTAACACACGTTTAGTAACTGGGTGATATTAACACCTGTGGTAAAACTGGGTGATTAACACACGTTAGTAACTGGGTGATTGAACACACGTTAGTACTGGGTGATTAACACACGTTAGTAACTGGGTGATTAACACACGTGGTAAACTGGGTGATAACAACGTTAGTAACTGGGATTAAACACACGTTGGTAACTGGGTGATTAACACCGTTAGTAACTGGGTGATTACTAACACGTTGGTAATGGGTGATTATACACACTGTTGGTGAACTGGGTTGATTAACCACCGTTGGTCACCTGGGTGATTTACACACATCGTTAAATACGGAGTGATTTAATCACAAGCGTTGGTCTTGACACTGGTGGATTAACACACGTTGAGTATTAACTAGGAGTGATAAACACTACGTTCAGTACTAGGTGGGTTAACACACGTTGGTAACTGGCGTAATTATACACACGTTAGTAACTAGGTGATTAAACACACGTTGGTAACTGGGTGATTACACACGTTAGTAACTAGGGTGATAACACACGTTGGTAACTGCGGTGATTAACACACGTTAGTAACTGGGTGATTAACACACATTGGTAACTGGGTATTAAACACACGTTAGTAACTGGGTATTAACACACGTTGGTAACTGGTGGAATATACACGTTAGTAACTGGGTGATTAACACGTGGTACTGGGAATAATACACGTTGTAACTGGGTGATTAACACACGTTGGTAACTAGGTGAATTACTCACGTGGTAACTGGTGATTACACACTTAGTAACTAGGTGAAACACACGTTAGGTAACTGGTGATTAACACACGTTGACTGAGTGATTAACACCGTTGGTACTGGGTGATTAACACACGTTGTAACTGGGTGAATAACACACGTTGGTAACTGGTGATTAACACACGTTAGTAATGGGTGATTAACACACGTTAGGTAACTGGGTGGATTAACACACTGGTACTGGTGATATAAACTTGGTAACTGGGTGATTAACACACGTAGTAACTGGGTGTATAACACACCGCTTAGTAACTGCGTGATTTTAACACACGTTGTAACTGGTGATTAACACACGTTGTAACTGGGTGATTACACACGTTGTAACCTTGGTGCTGATTAACACACGTTTGGTAACTGTGGTGATTAACACACGTGGTAAACTGGGTGATTATACCCACCGTAGTAACTGGGTTGAATTAACTCACACGTTGGTAACTGGGTGATTAACACACGTTGGTAATGGGTGTTAACACACGTTGTACTGGTTGATTAACACCGTTGTAACTGGTGATTAACACACGTAGTAACTAGGCTGGGATTAACACACGTGGTAACTGGGTGATTAACACACGTTAGTAACATATGGTGATTAACACGTGGTAACTGGTGATAACCACACGTTTGGTAACACAGTGTAAACTAGTAGTAAAACTGGTTTAACACCGTTGTAACTGGGTGATTAACACACGTTACGGTAAACTGGGTGATTAACACACGTTAGTAACGTGGTGATTAACACACAGTTGGGTAACTGGGTGATTAACACCACTGTTGGTTAACTGGGTGATTAACACACGTTAGTAACTGGGGTGATATTACACACTTTGGTAACTGGTGATTAAACACACGTTAGTAACTGGGTGATTAACACACGTTAGTAACTGGGTGATTAACCAACTTGAGTAACTGGGTGATTAACACACGTTAGTAACTGGTGATTAACACACGTTAGTAACTGTGGGTGATTAACACACGTTGGTACTGGGTGATTAACACACGTTAGTAAACGGGTGTATTAACACACGTTGGTAACTGGGTGATTAACACACGTTAGTAACTGGGTGATTAACAACCGTTGGTAACTGGGTGATTAACAACACGTTGGTAACTGGGTGATTAACAACGTTGGTAACTGGGGTGATTAACACCACGTTTGGTAACTGGGTTGATTAACACACGTTGTAACTAGGTGATTAACACACGTTGGTAACTAGGTGATTAAACACGTTAGTTAACTAGGTGGTTACACACGTTGGTAACTGGGTGATTAACACACGTTAGTAATAGGTGATTAACACACCGTTGGTAACTGGGTGATTAAACACACGTTAGTAACTAGGTGATTAACACACGTTGGTAACTGGGTGAATTTAACACACGTAGTAACTGGGTGATTAACACACATTGGTAACTGGGTAATTAAACACACGTACGTATAACTGGGTGATTAACACACGTTGGTAACTGGGTGATAATACACGTTAGTAACTGGGTGATTAACACACGTTGGTAACTGGGTGAATAATACACGTTGGTAACTGGGTGATTAACACACGTTGTAACTAGGTGATTAACTCCGTAGGTAATGGGTGATTAACAACGTAGTAACTGGGTGATTAACACACGTTAGTAACTGGGTGATTAACACACGTTTGGTAACGTGAGTTGATTAACCCACGTTGGTAACTGGGTGATTAACACACGTTAGTAACTGGGTGAATAACACCGTTGGTAACTGGGTGATTAACACACGTTAGTAACTGGTGATTAACACACGTTAGTAACTGGGTTGTAAAACACGTTGTAACTGGGTGAATATACACACCTTTGGCTAACGGTGATTAAACACACGTTAGTAACTGGGTGATTAACACACGTTAGTAACTGGGTGATTAACCAACATGTAGTGGTAACTGGGGATAAACACGTTGGTAACGGGGATTAACACACGTTGGTAACTGGGTGATTAACACACGTTGTAACTGGTTAAACTGGGTGGATTACACACGTTGGTAACTGGGTGATAACACCGTTGTAACTGGGTGATTAACCACGTGGTTACTGGGTGAGTGAACACACGTTTGTAACTGGGTGTTAACACAGTTGGTAACGGTGATTAACACACGTTAGTAGTAACTAGGTGGTTAACACACGTTGGTAATGGGTGATTACAACGTTAGTAACTAGGTGATTAATACACGTTGGTAAACTGGGTGATAACACACGTTGGTAACTAGGTGATTAACTCACGTAGTAACTGGTGATTAACACCGTTAGTAACTGGGTGATTAACACACGTTAGTAACTGGGTGTTAACACACGTTAGTAACTGGGTGATTAACACCGTGGTACTGGGTGGATTAACACACGTTGGTAACTGGGTGATTAACACACGTTGGTAACTGGGTGATTATAACTACGTTGGTAACTGGGTGATTAAACACACGTTAGTAAACTGGGTGATTAACACACGTTGGTAACTGGGTGATTAACACACGTTAGTAACTAGGTGGTTAACACACGTTGGTAACTGGGTGATTAACACACGTTAGTAAACTAGGTGATTTACACACGTTGGTAACTGGGTGATTAACACACGTTAGTAACTAGGTGATTAACACACGTTGGTATAACTGGGTGATTAACACACGTTAGTAACTGGGTGATTAACACACATTGGTAAACTGGGTAATTAACACCGTTAGTAAACTGGGTGATTAACACACGTTGGTAACTGGGTGAATAATACACGTTAGTAACTGGGTGATTAACACACGTTGGTAACTGGTGAATAATACACGTTGGTAACTGGGTGATTAACACACGTTGGTAACTAGGTAATTAACTCACGTAGGTAACTGGGTGATTACACACGTTAGTAACTGGGTGATTAACACACTTGGTAAACTGGGTGATTAAACACACTGTCGTGTAATGGTGATTACACACGTTGGTAACTGGGTGATTAACGTAACACACGTTAGTAACTGGTGAATAACACACGTTTGGTAACTGGGTGATTAAACACACGTTAGTAACTGGGTGATTAACACACATTGGTAACTGGGTGACTAACACACGTTGGTAACTGGGTGATTAACACACGTTGGTAACTGGGTGATTAACACACGTTGGTAACTGGGTGATTAACACACGTTAGGTAACTGGGTGATTAACACACGTTGGTAAACTGGGTGATTAACACACGTTTAGTAACTAGGTGGTTACACACGTTGGTAACTGGGTGATTAACACGCGTTAGTAACTAGGTGATTAACACACGTTGGTACTGGGTGATTAACACACGTTAGTAAACTAGGTGATTAACACACGTTGGTAACTGGGTGATTAACACACGTTAGTAACTAGTGATTAACACACTTGGTACTGGGTGATTAACACACGTTAGTAACTGGTGATTAACACACATTGGTAACTGGGTAATTAACACACGTTAGTAACTGGGTGATTAACACACGTTGGTAACTGGGTGAATAATAACACGTTAGTAACTGGTGATAACACACGTTGGTAACTGGGTGAATAATACACGTTGGTAACTGGGTGGTTAACACACCTTGGAACTCAGGGATGTAACGTCACGTTAGGTATAAACTGGTCGTGATTAACACACGTTTAGAAACTGGGTGATTAACACCGTTGGTAACTGGGTGATTAACAACACGTGTGGTAACTGGGTGATTAACACACGTTGGTAACTGGTGATTAAAACACACGTTGGTAACTGGGTGATTACACACCGTTAGTAACTGGGTGAATAACACACGTTGTAACTGGGTGATTAACACACATTGGTAATGGTGATAACACCGTTAGTAAACTTGTGATTAACACACGTTGGTAACTGGGTGATATACACACTTTGGTAACTGGGTGATTAACACACGTAGTAACTGAGGTTGATACACACGTTTAGTAACGGGTGATTAACACACGTTAGTAACTGGGTGATTAACACACGTTGGTAACTGGGTGATTAAACACACGTG
>NC_036875.1:4003056-4016825 GCF_002910315.2 Salvelinus sp. IW2-2015 | reverse complement strand
TTCACCAACGATGTGCCAACACATTACGCAGAACATCGATGTCACAGCCAGAAGAAGCGCTATACGTAATCACCGCCAAAATATATTAATTTTTACACTAACCTTCTCAGAATTCTTTCCGATGACACTCCTGTAACATTCACTTTACAACATATACAATACATTTGTTCGAAAAGGGTGCATCTAGTTAGCCATAGCAAAACCGTCCGTTACAACAATAAAAAATATAGGAAATAAAGCCTTCAATAGTCTGACGTTATTATCCAAGGTGAATCTAGTTTAATTGAAAAGCTATCATATCTACTTGACTAAAAAATACCCAGGGTTGACAGGATCGAAAGGACAAAATAGTTCTTAACTTCTGGGCACTATAGGGTGCTGTTCCGAGTAGCATATCTTGCTGTCTCCAAATTAACTGGCCCTTGCTCAAATCTTGATCGTACAATATGCATTTATTGTATTATGGAATAGGAAAAACCCGGTCATAGTTTCTATAGAAGTTTCGGAATTTTGTCTCTGCGAGTGACAGACAATTTCTACAGCTTTTCATGACAGGGCTTTCAAGATTTCAGAAATTTTACCTCTGCATTTGGAGTCTGTATAAGGCGACAGTGACATGACTTATGAAGAAACCGGGGACCACTTGCCTACGTCTCTCCTCTCGGGTGGCTGTACGTCATCACGCCCTCTCACATGACATCCACTCGCGACATTCCACAGCCGATTATAAAAACGACCAAAAGTACCAAGAGGGAAAAAACCCCCGGGGGGCCCCCTACTTCTTATTCCCCAGCGCGGGGGCCCTTGCGCTGAACGACATTCGGACCAGCACCTCCGTTCCAGAAATCGTTTCTCTAACCAGCCAACTACTTTCTCCCGGTCCATGTTTATCAGTCGTATAAATATTGGTTAACAAACATCATAATCGTATTAAGTTTGAACCGTTTGTACTAGCTAATTTTTTATCCTTTAAGTGCAAATTTTGAGGAATTTCTTATGTTGTGCCACTGACTGAAACGTTTGGACAACGGTTTTGCCCGGGTCGGTCTTGGGCTAACCTTCGAAGGACAGCGCGACATCCTACTCCGCACCAAAAGACGCCTTTAGACACATTAGAAAGGATACACTGCATCCCAAAGCCAATCCGGATAGCGCCGAACAGCTGCCAAAGTAAGCCATATCATTAACGTAATGCATAAATCGTGTTATCTGATCGCAAAAGATCTTCCAACGCATATGTTCGCCATTTTTGTTTGCCGTATATGTTCCACCTTGGCACGAACCCCTGTATGGAAACAGTTAACGGATAATTTCTAAATAATTGTAACCTCACAGGTTGCGATTAAAGAACTTAATTGTCTTTCGACTTCCTGTCAAACCCTGTATTTTTAGTCCAAGTATCTGAATGTAGCTTTCAATTAAACTAGACCTCACTCTGATAGAGACGTCAGACATATTGAGGGCTTGATTTCCCTACGTATTTTTTAGTGTCGTAAGCCACGGTTTTGTCTGGCTAAATATGTCACCTTTTCGAACTAACTACTATATGTATATTACATGTAAAATGAGGTTGCAGGAGGTCATTCGGAAGTAATTCCTGCAGAAGTTAGTAGAACAACCATTTAATATATTTTGGGGCCGGGACTTACCGTCTATAAGGCTAGAGCTTGGGCTGGAAGCGATGCTCTGGTAACGTTTGCAATGTGGTATGCCGTACTCTACTCGGATTGATTATTGGTTAATTATCGCTGAAAAAACGCTACGAAAATCTAGAAACTATGGTCCGACCAATCACAAAGAACTGGGTTTTCCATTGCTATGCTTTGGTCTATTTTCATAGAAATGTGTTCTATGATGAGTAAATTGGCTCATACACGTTGCTCTATTCTTAGTAATTCTTATCGGATTTGCAATGGTCTCTCGCTGCAATTGTTAAAACGTGATTTTCTGACACTGAAACATCACTGCACTTTTTTCCTAACAAAAACTATCCTATACATGAAGAAATGTTAGCGACTGGTCATCGAAGAGGTTTTTCTTGGTTCTAGTGGATCATCAATATCTTAGTTGAGCCCGAATTGGTGATAGCACTGTAAGGGCGAGATAAGAAACTGATGGAGGTTAGCAATAGCTGTGTATTTTGCTAACGTGTTTAGCTAATAGATCTACATATTTTGTTTCCCTGTTCAAAAACAGGTTTAAAAATCTGAAATGGCTGGCTTTTGATTCACAAGATCCTGTATCTTTCATCTGGTGCTTGGGACTTTGTGATTTAATGACTATTTAGATGCTACTATTACTTTATGAAGCTATGCTAGCTATCTAATAGTGGTGGGGGGGGTGGTGGGATTCCAGACCCGGAACCATAGCCGGCTGGTAGAGGCTTGAAAGGTTATGCAAACGCTTTACATTTTAAAATGCTATCCGATATACTTTTCAAACAGAGGTTCGCCAAGTGAGCTATACCAAACAAAATGGCGAAATATGCGCGTTTTTTTAAACTATTTCGCACCCAAAACTCGATTTATCATATTAGAATATTGCTGCACTTTGAAGCTGTTCGATCCATCAGATCATTGGGCCAATGATATCCTTTTTATGTTCATAAACGTCTTTTGGTCGATAATGTCCCTCTGTCCCCTTCGAAATGATCCACCACAACGCCGACACCCCAAACACGTGCCAAGTTTCAGAGTGCAACAAACAAAAAAATTCCTCAAAATCGCACTAACGATATAAAACTGCAAAACGGGTCAAACTTCTAACACTACATTATGATTGTTTTTAACAACCCACATTTCAACGACTGAAAACCAATGACCCGGAGAAATATTTGCTACCTGGGATGACACCAGAAACCGATTCTGGAAGCGCAGGCAAGGTCCGATGGCCTTCACAGCCTTTCAGACGCCAACGACCTCAGAGACAAAAGGCAGTCAATGGTCGGAGCTCTCTCATACGATTTTTTGGTCCTTTAACATACAATGGCTCGTGAGTGTCCCAATCCGAATTTCATGAAACCGGTGATGCACGTACAGACATCCCCCCACGAGCGAAAGCGTACAGGCACGTCGTCGTTCTTCAATAGCAGTCACCTGTCGCCCCTATCAAACCCACGCACTCCAGATCAGAGGTAAAAATTTCTGAAATCTGAACCTGGTCATGACAAAGGTGCTGTAGAAACTTCATTCTGTACCACTCAGAGACCAAAATTCCCAACATTCCTATAGAAACCTTAGAAGGGTTTCTATCCAATAAAACAAGTTTAATACTGCATATTGTACGATCAAGAATTTAGCACGAGGCAGTTTAATTTGGAGACACAAATATGCTAATGCGGAACAGCACCCCCTATAGTTCCAAGAAGTTAAAAACATGTCGTTCTGCCCCTGAAAAAGGCTGTTCCTAACCCACTGTTCCTAGGCCGTCATTGTAAAAAAGAATTTGTTCTATAACTGACTTGCCAAGTTAAATAAAGGTACAAAAATTAAAAATACCATCCAGCTAACCTTGCTCATCCTCTATTGCCCTGATTAGTGATGACTAGACATCCTGCACTTAGAATATACACTACATGGTCAAACGTACTGTATGTGGACACGTCCTCGTCGAACATCTCATTCCAAAATCATGGTCATTAATATGGAGCTGGTCCCCCCTTTGCTGCTTTAAAACTTCTTAGGGCTAGGGGGCAGGATTCGGAAATTTGGATGAATGATGTGCCCAAAGTAAACTGCCTGTTACTCAGGCCCAGAAGCTAGGATATGCATGTCTGAGTATTACAGAACTAATATGGCAGGCGAAAACCCGAGGAGAATCCATCCAGAATTTTATTTTTGAGCTCCCAATGAATTCCAATGGAATGTTTTTGAAAAATCTAATTTCTGCCTCCCAGATGCCTTCTAATTTCTGCCTCCCAGTTCCCATGGCTTCCACTAGATGTCAAGACTTTATACAAGGTTTTAGGCTTGTTTTTTGAAAAATGAAGAAGTACTTGTAGTCATTCCAAGATGAGCGCCAAAGCAAAAGTAGTCTTTTTGCGCTCGTGAACTAGGGCGCGCTGTTTGTTCTTTTCCTTTGCTATTGAACATAGTATTCTCCGTCTGAAATATTGTCGTTTATTTAGATATCAGACAACCGGAGGATTAATAAAAAACATTGTTTGACTTGTTTGGATGAACTTTGCTGGTAACTTTTTGGAATCCTTTGTATGCATGTTGAAGGAGTGGATTATTGAATTCAATGGCGCCAACTAAACAGCGTTTTTGGGATATAAAGAAGGACTTTATCGAACAAAACAGCCATTCATTGTGTAGCTGGGACCCTTGGGATTGCAAACAGAGGAAGATCTTCAAAAGTAAGTGATTTATTTTATCGCTATTTCTGATTTTGTGACGCCTGTGCTGGTTTGGAAAATATGTTAATGTGAGGAGCTGTCCTCAGACAATCGAATGCTATGCTTTCGCCGTAAAGCCTTTTTGAAATCTGACAAAGGAGTTCGATTACCAAGATTCTAAGCTTTTGAACCATGTTAGACACTTGTATTTTCATGAATGTTTAATATTACGATTTTTGTAATTTGAATTTCGCGCTCTGCAATTTCACCGGATGTTGTCGAGGTGGGTCGCTAGCGGCACGCCTAGGCCAAAGAGGTGCTGTTACTGCCTCCACTCTTCTGGGAAAGATTTCCACTAGTTGCTGGAACATTGCTGCGGGGACTTGCTTCCATTCAGCCACAAGAGCATTACTGAGGTCGGGCACTGATGTTGGGCTATTAGGCCTGGCTCGCAGGCGGCGTTCCAATTCATCCCAAAGGTGTTCAATGGGGTAGAGGTCAGGGCTCTGTGCAGGCCAGTCAAGATCTTCCACACCGATCTCGACAAACCATATAGACCTCACTTTGTGCACAGGGGCATTGTCATGCTGAAACAGGAAAGGGCCTTCGCCAAACTGTTGCCACAAAGTTGGAAACACAGAATCGTCTAGAATGTCATTGTATGCTTAGCATTAAGAGCCCGAACCATGGAAAAACATTATTCCTCCTCCACCAAACTTTACAGTTGGCGCTATTCATTCGGGTAGGTAGCATTCTCCTGGCATCCACCAAACCCAGATTCGTCAGTCGGCAAGCTTTACACCACTCTATCCAACATTTGGCATTGAGCATGGTGATCTTAGGCTTGTGTGTTGCTGCTTGGCCATGGAAACCCATTTCATGAAGCTCCCGACGAACAGTTCTGGTGTTGACGATGTTACCAGAGGCAGTTGGGAACTCAGTAGTGAGTGTTGCAACCGAGGACAGACGATTTTATCTCGATACGTGCTTCAGCACTTGGCGGTCCCGTTCTGTGACCTTCTGTGGACTACCACTTTGCAACTGACCTGTTGCTGCTCCTAGACGTTTCCACTTCACAATAACAGCACTTACAGTTGACCGGGGCAGCTCTAGCAGTGGAGAAATTTGACAAACCGACTTGTTGGAAAGGTGGCATCCTGTGACAGTGCCACGTTGAAAGTCAGTGAGCTCTTCAGCATGGGCCATCCTACTACGAATGTTTCTCTATGCAGATTGCATGTCTGTGTGCTCCATTTTATACACCTGTCAGCAAAGGGTATGGCTGAAATAACCAAATCCCCAAATTTGAAGGGGTGTCCACATACAAATGAAATGGGAAGCATGCTACTAAATAATATAATGATTGAATATCACTGCACATTCTGTCCTAATACTGTGATATTAGTATAAGTATGCCTGCCAGGTAACATCCATTTTATGTTCATCTGGGGCTGAGTGTGTTAGTACAGGTCTGGCCCTGGTTTGTATCACTGTGGAGCCGTGCACAGTAATACACAGCTGTGTCTTCAGTCTTGTCACGCCCTGGCCTTAGTTATCTTTGTTTTCTGTATTATTTTAGTTAGGTCAGGGTGTGACATGGGGGATGTTTGTGTGTATTTGTCTCGTCTTGGGTGGTTGTATTGTATAGGGGMTTTTGTAGAGTGTATGGGGTTGTGTTCAGTGTAGGTATTTAGGAAAGTCTATGGTTGCCTGGTTTGGTTCTCAATCAGAGACAGCTGTTTATTGTTGTCTCTGATTGGGAGCCATATTTAAGGCAGCCATAGGCATTAGGCTGTMGTGGGTAATTGTCTATGTCTAAACGTTAGTAGCTTGTGTGTGCACTTTTGTTTTGTAGCTTGTAAAGTGTTTAGTTTCGTGTTCATCTTCTTCGTAAATAAAAAGAGGATGTATTTATATCACGCTGCGCCTTGGTCCACTCATTCACCAGAAGATGATCGTGACAAGTCTGCAAACCTTGACCTGTTAGTCACTATGCTGCTAGCAGGGTCTTTGGAAATGCTGAACTTGTTTTTCAGTGAATCTAATCGTTCCAACATCCCAAATTTGAATAACCCATTCAGGTGCTTTCCCTGCAGGCTAGCAGATCCAAGCTGTTGCGTAGTTATCATCAGTCAAATAATTTTCAGACACTACAGGAGATGGTCAGAGACTCTCCAGGGTCTATGGATATTGAGCCTTGCTGGTTGAGCTCAACATTACTAATTAGCTGGACTTTTGAAATAATAATCCTTATTTATGCATTTATTTGTGTATTTCTATCACCACCAAATGGAGAGCGACTCACAGGATGCAGCTCAGACTGGGGGTGCCAAGACAATGATACAATGTGGGCAGTTGTAACTGGCCAGGGGGTTTGTTTGGGGTTCTTGCATTGTAATTATATTGAATAAGCTTTTTGTTCAGATGAAACTTTTCTGGGATTTTTTTTTTCAGCTCATGAAACATGGGACAGACACATTACATGTTGCGTTTATATATTTGTTCAGTGTAGCACCTGGGCCAGCACAGGTGAAACAACTTCGCACTAACGAGGTGGCAACCAGCACAGGTGTAACACATACTTCTTAACGAGGTGACACCAGTCAGTGCGCCCTATGTGCTAACATTCAATATGTGCAACCTCAAAACATAAATGGAAAAACCAAAACCTGTAACAATGTACAGGTCAGTGTGTGAGATTCTCCAGGCTTTTTAACCACTGGTCCAGACTCAGTCAGTGTCTGACCATGAACAACAAGAAAAATTGACCAGACTGGGCAAGAGATCTTTTGATTGTGTAGTTTGAATGTTAGAGGCTGGAGTCTTTTATTGTGTAGAGCTTTGTGATATTGTTGTATTATTACAGTAATGATACTCAGTATTATTCTAGAGTGTCTGTCGAGCACAATAATGAACAGCAGAGTCCTCTGATCTCAGACTCTTGGCCTCTAAGAACTGTGTGTTTATGGAGACGATCTCAGTCAGAGTGAATTTGCCTTTCAGGGTGTCTGAGTAGGTAGCAGAGTTTGAACCACTGCTCATTCTCCCACTCCACTCCACTCCAGTCCTCTCCCAGGTTTCTGCCTTGTCCACTGAATGTTATAGCTAGTCATTGAATAACCAGAGACTGAACATCTTCAATGTATTTTCACCTGAGAAGGTGACTGATCCAGTCTGATATCACAACAAACACCTGCAAAAACTTTAACATGTCAACACACATTTTGAGTTAAACCAGATATTCTTCAGTCACCATGTAACGCTTACTTACTGTGTATGGACATCACCATGACAACTAAACTCCAGACAGTCATCAGCTACATTGTTCAGTGATAGTTAGTGAAGGGCTCACTGTAATGTCAGTACAAGCTGCCTGTATTGAGAAGGCCAGACTTCAGTGTTTGATTAGAAAGGGATGAATTGGAAGGAGACTTTGCATAGACCGCCCTCTAGAGATGAAAATAGGGACTTTGATGGGGATAGCTTGTTTAGAGTTGGTATTATCAGCGTTATTTTCTTAGAACAGCACACCATGAGAAAATAGTTTTAATGACCTTCATGGTACTGTATCCAAATCTTTATTCTTCGTTCTGAATTTCATACATTTGAATTCTGGTTTCATGCTAGTAAGCATACCAAATTGAAGAAAAATACCACAGAAATGCTTTCATCTACATGAGATTGACTGCATATCATTGATCCAGTTTGGGGTTATTTGCACTTGTCAACTGACTTTGAATGGCTGTAAGGTTTTCAGTTCAAATTTCATGTGGATATGTATACAGTACTCTTAACAGTTATTAACAGGTGTATTTTAAGCCTTTTAAGTAATCATGTATACTGAACAAAAATATCAACGCAACATGCAAAAATGTAATTTTACTGAGTTAGAGTTCAGTATAAGGAAATCAGTCATTTGAAAGAAATTCCTTAGAGCCTAATCTATGGATTTCACATGACTGGAAATGCAGGTATGCATCTGTTGGTCACAGACACCTTTAAAAATACAGGCCTCAGAAAGGGCCTCAGGATCCTGTCATGTATTTTCTGTGCTTTCAAATTGCTATCAGTAAAATGCATTTGTTTTCGTTGTCCGTTGCTTATGCCTGCCCATACCATAACCCCACCCCCACAATGGGGCACTCTGTTCACAATGTTGACATCAGCAAACCGCTCGCCCACACAACGCCATACAGGTGGTCTGCGGTTGTGAGGCCGGTTGGACGTACTAAAAAATTCTCAAAATCGAGGTTGGAGGTCTCTTATTGTAGAGAAATGAACATTACATTATTTGGCAACAGCTCTGGTGGACATTACTGCAGTCACTATGCCAATTGCATGCTCCCTCAAAACATCTGTGGCATTGTGTTGTGTGACAAAACTGCACATTTTAGAGTGGCCTTTTATTGTTCCCAGCACAAGGTGCACCTGTGTAAGTTTGATGCTGTTTAATAAGATTCTTTATATGCCACACCTGTCAGGTGGATGGATTATCTTGGCAAAGGAGAAATGCTCACTATCAGGGATGTAAACAAATTTGTGCACCCAATTTAATAAGAGAAATAAAAATTTTGTGCGAATGGTACATTTCTGGGATATTTTAGTTCCGCTTATGAAACATGGGACCAACAGTTTACATGTTGCATTTATATTATTGTTCAGTGTATATTTGGTTTTTAATTAAGAGTATAATATGTCTACTCTCTCCTAGTGTTGGTGGGGTCACGGGATTGATGTTGACAGAGACTGGAGTCCAGAATTGTCTCAATGACTCTCACAGTAAAATAAGTGCCTGATACTTTTTTGTACAGTGCTGCAGCCTCATGTCACTGTGGCTGTTGGGAACATTAATAAACAGCGGAGTCTTCAGTCTTCAGGCTTTTCTATTGTAAGTATAGGTTGTTTTTGGAGTTGTGTTTGGTGATGCTGAACTGGCTCTGGACAGACTGGGCAAATATAGTGTCACTGCCAGAGTGTGCCCAGTCCACTCTAGTCCGTTCCCTGGTTTCTGATGGATCCAGTGCATGTAGTAGCTACCCATGGAGAATCCAGACACAGTACAGGACAGTGTTACTGACTCTCCAGGGCTCTTCACCACTGGCTCAGAGGTGAGTGACTGCCCCTGAGAGTTTAGATTACTGTGACCCTCCAGCCAAGTAGCACAGCTCCCCTCCTCTCTCCTACACTGGAATGAAATAACTCTAGTTAACTCACCTGAGACAGAGCCAGGAGGAACACGCATTCTAGAAGTCTCATTGTGGGGAAGTTCTAAGATTCTAGAAGCAAATTAGTTGACTGGGAGTGGCAGTTGTGACAGAGAGATGGTCTGTGGGTTTTGGTTATTATAGCAGACCAGGAGGAAACTGTGGCTCTTGGTACACAGACAACATTTCCATCTCCATGGGGTTAAATGGCACCCATAGAATTATTGGTTCAAATAATTAATCTTGACAGTCATGAACTATTTTGGACTTGGTGAAGACTCATGGTGTTGACTGCAGTGTATTAGTGTGCCAATGCCAAAATCAGTAAGAATATGAGTTTTGTAGAACTTGTTATTACTACTCTTGATACGAACAAATACTGTGTTGTATGTCTCTACTGGTGATTAATAGGTGCCATACTGTTGTGTTGTACTTGATTCATCACATGCATACAGGGTTTTTGTACTGGTCTGCTGCTGTTGATTATGACTGTGTCTCTCGGGCACAATAATACACAGCTGTGTCTTCAGTCTGCAGACTCTGTCCTTTCAAAGACACAGTATTGCTAGACGTGTCTCTTGTGACACTGAACCTGTCTTTTAAGGAGTTGTGGGAGTTGGAGTTCCCATTGTAATAAATTGTCCAAATCCATTCAGGTGCTTTTCCTCCAGGCTGACGGATCCAGCCTATTCCATAGACGTTGCTGCTATCAGTCAGAGAATAACCAGAGACTTTACAGGTGATGCTCAAAGACTCTCCAGGCGTTACACCCAATGAGCTTGGTTGGGTGAGCTCAAGACCGCAGTGCACACCTGTCAATGAAAGAATATCAATGAAAGAATATCAATTTAACAATCTATGGATTGAAAGAGAAATCACAAATGTAATTTTGACGGTGGAAGTTACTGATATAAAATATCTGAGTAACATGTAAGTCCATTTTGAAAACACAAATCCAGAGAGACTTACAGGTTGCAGCTGCTAGCAGCAGCAGCAGAGACAGGGAACATGGTTTGTGTTGAAGCTGAATTGTTGGGAGCTGGATTGTTAACTCTGACTGAATGAAAGAGAGGCAGACACTTTATATCAATAGAGAAAAGGGGTGTAACTTTGCATAGACCTGAGAGACCTATTAGTACAGAAGAGTGTACATAAATAACTCGTTTCAAAATAAATACATTTACTGTTTTAAGCTGAACCAACCTGCATCATGAATTGTGAAATGAAATACGAAGTTGAGTTAAATATTAATCCTCTCTTTGTTTACAGCAATTATTATTGTCATACATTTTTTGGGGGAATGGAACAAAATATTGCAATCATATACATATAAATATGAATCGTATATAATTATTTATATAAACTTTTGGTGTCCCTCAAGGATCTGTGTTTGGCCCATTAGATATTTTATTTTGATTTGCATTATTGAGTTTTATGTGTTTTCTTCATATTTGATTAAAAAAATATAGCTGCCGTATGTTTTTATATGTTTTCATGTTTTATTATTTAGAAATGATCTGTCTATGACAGTATGATATTTGTCGACCAGTGTGTGTAGTTCATTCCATGGGGTTGAGGATAGGGAGTGGGGCACAGTCTCGTCTTAAAGACTTTTATACTGAGATCAATATAGACCAGAGTAGTTCTGCTCTCTCAAAGACGCTCCTTGTTGCCTCTCGCAATGAGATCCCTGTTGATCTGTTTTTGTACGGTGCTGCAGGCTCCTCTGTCACTGTGGCTCTGGCACAGTAATAAATAGCAGTGGCTTCAGGCTTCAGGCTTTTCACCTCTAAGCACAGCTGGTTTTTGGAGCTGTATTTGGTGATGGTGAACTGGCCCAGGACTGAAGGTGCAAATATAGTGCCAGTGCCACCGTCAATGCGCCCAATCCACTCTACTCCTTTCCCTGGTTTCTGATGGATCCAGTGCATGTAGTAGCTACCCATGGAGAAACCAGACACAGTACAGGACAGTGTTACTGACTCTCCAGGTCTTTTCACCACTGACTCAGAGGAGGTGAGTGACTGTCCCTGAACAGCTGAAAAAGAGACAGAGAGTTAGGATGATTGTGACCCTCCAGCCAAGTAGCACAGCTCCTCTCCTATCTCCTACACTAGACAGAAATAACTCCAGTTAACTCACCTGAGATGAGAGCCAGGAGGAACACACATTCTAGAACTCTCATTGTGGGATGGTTGTAAAATTCTGTAAAAGGAGGCACATAGACTGGGACTACTTTTCGTGACTGAGGTAGATGATTTGTGGAGTGCGGTTATATCAGACTACTGAAATGGGAGGAGACCTTTGGTATACATGAACAGACACACATTAGCATCTTCATGGTGTTAAATGTCTCTCCCCTTGGTCCAAATACTACATATCTTGGCACTGTTGAGAAATGTTTTGGTGAAGAATTAAGTTGTACATGTTATAGTGACATAGCCACTTATTGTGCCAATGTATCAATAATAAGTTCTATGTACTAGAGCACTTATTTGATTGATATTGCTATATTTATTGAATTAGTGGGGGCCATATGTTTCACTGCTTGATTCACATGCATATTCATTTTTTGTACAGGTTCTGTGTTGGTATAACTGTGGTCGTCGAGCACAATAATACACAGCTGTGTCTTCAGTCTGCAGACTGTTCTGTGCTGCTGAAAGTGTCTCTGGAGATACTGAACTTGTTTTTCAGATTATCACTATAATATATGTTACTACGGCCACATACATATCAACCCACTCCAGTGCTTTTCCTACAGGCTGTCGTACCCAACCTGTACAGTAGCTGGTACTAGTTAAAGAATACCCAGAGACCTTACAGTAGAGCAGGGGTCGGGAACCTATGGCTCCCGAGCCAGGTGTGGCTCTTTTGATGATTGCATCTGGCTCGCAGATAAAACAAAATATTCTCACTTTTTTATTTTTTTTATTTAAAAAAAAAATACATTTTATCCCCTTTTCTCCCCAATTTTCGTGGTATCCAATCGCTAGTAATTACTATCTTGTCTCATCGCTACAACTCCTTGTTTTAATCCATCCATCGATTTTTCACTGCTCATGTCCTGTTCAGGGCTGCAGGAGCAATTGTCCATTATTTTYATTAAATGATACTGGCCTACGTTTGCCGTTGCTAGGTAAAACAGGTAAACGCCTCCTTTTGAATCAGTCTGCTCGGTCATTAGCTCAAAGCTAACCCTTCGACGAAGAAGATGGCGAAAAGAAAAAAAGATGACGAGTATCGTACATTTCAGGACGAATGGACCGAAGAATTCGCCTTTGTGGAGAGAGCAGGTTCTGCGGTGTGTCTAATTTGCAATGACAAAATTACATCGATGAAACGGTCGAATGTAAAGCGGCACTTCGACACGCGCCATGCTACCTTTGCATCAAAATACCCTGCGGGAGACAGCAGAAAGAAAGCGTGCCAAGAGCTACTGAGCAAGGTGCAAGCTAGCCAGCAGCAACTCCGCGTATGGACCCGGCAAGGTGACTATAATTCCGCTTGCTTTGCTGGATCTTTAGCAATAGTGAGGAACGGAAAACCATTCACAGATGGCGAGTATGCTAAAACGTTCATGCTGCATGTAGCCAATGAACTTTTTGATGATCTTCCGAACAAAGACAAGATAATTAAACGGATACAAGACATGCCTCTGTCGGCAAGAACTGTTCATGATCGTACCATCGTGATGGCAAACAAAGTGGAGGAAACGCAAGTGAAGGACATAAATGCAGCGCCGTTCTTTTCCCTGGCTTTGGATGAGTCAACAGACGTGAGCCATTTGTCACAGTTCAGCGTGATTGCAAGATATGCTGTTGGTGACACACTGCGCGAAGAAAGTCTTGCAGTTCTGCCATTAAAAGGGTCCACAAGAGGTGAGGATTTATTTAAGTCTTTCATGGAGTTTGCTCAAGAAAAAAATCTARTTATGGATAAACTTCTCTCAGTGTGTACTGATGGTGCTCCGTGTATGGTGGGGAATAAAAAAGGATTTGTGGCGCTTCTCCGTGAACATGAAAATAGACCCATCCTAAGTTTCCATTGCATTCTACACCAGGAGGCACTTTGTGCTCAGATGTGTGACAGGCAGTTTGGGGAAGTGATGTCGCTGGTCATTCGTGTGATCAACTTTATTGTTGCTCGAGCCTTAAATGATCGCCAGTTTAAAACACTGCTGGATGAAGTTGGAAATAACTATCCTGGTCTGCTTTTGCACAGCAATG
>NC_036875.1:3994279-4000486 GCF_002910315.2 Salvelinus sp. IW2-2015 | reverse complement strand
CTAAACACGACAGGCGGAATAAGGACACAGGACAGCAACATCAAACAAGAATCCGACAAGGACAGGAGCGGAAACACAAGGGAGAAATAGGGACTCTAATCAGAGGCAAAATAGGGGACAGGTGTGAAAGAGTAAATGAGGTCGTTAGAGAGAAATGAGAAACAGCTGGGAGCAGGAAGGAACGATAGAGAGAGAGAGAGCGGGAAGGGAGAGAGGGAGGAGGAGAGAAGACGAGAAAGAGGGAAAGAACCTAATAAGACCAGCAGAGGGAAGCACAGGGACAAGACATGAAAATAAATGACAAAACATGACAGTACCCCCCCACTCACCGAGCCCTCCTGGCGCACTCGAGGAGGAACCCTGCGGCAACGGAGAATCATCAATCAACGAACGGCTCCAGCACGTCCCGAGATGGAACCCAACTCGTCTCGCTCTAGGAACCGTAACCCTCCCTAATCCACTAAAGTACTTGGTGACCACGTCCCCGAGAACGCATATCCATGATCTTCCGTACCTGTAAATAGTGCGCCCTCACAGGACGGAGGGGGGGAGGAGAGAACGAACAGGGGCACGAAGAAAAGGCTTGACACAGGAGACATGGAAGACAGGTGGACGCACGAAGAGTCCGAGAGAAGCAGTCGCACAGCGACAGGATTGGACGACCTGAGAGACACGGAACGGACCAATGAACACCGGAGTCAACTTGCAGAGAAGGCTGTCGTAAGGGGGAGGTTGCGAGTGAAAGCCACACTCTCTGACCGCGACAATACCTAGGACTCCTTATCCTACGTTTATTGGCGGCTCTCACAGTCTGCGCCCTGTAACGGCAAAGTGCAGACCTGACCCTCCTCCAGGTGCGCTCACAACGTTGGACAAAAGCCTGAGCGGAGGAACGGCTGACTCGGCGAGCTGGACGAGAACAGAGGAGGCTGGTACCAAGACTCACTCTGAAACGGAGATAGCCCGGTAGCAGACGAAAGAGCGAGTTATGAGCGTACTCAGCCCGAGGGAGCTGTTCTGCCCAAGACGCAGGGTTCGAAACAGAAAGGCTGCGTAATATGCGAACATCGACTAGTGGCCCTTTCTGCTTGACCGTTAGATTGGGGATGAAACCCGGAAGAGAGACTGACGGAAGCACCGATCAAAGACAGAACTCCCTCCAAAACTGTGACGTGAATTGCGGATCCTCTGTCTGAAACGGCGTCTAACGGGAGGCCATGAATTCTGAACACATTCTCAATGATGATCTGTGCCGTCTCCTTAGCGGAAGGAAGCTTAGCGAGGGGAATAAATGTGCCAGCCGTCCAAGAGAACCTATCGATAACCGTAAGTAATCAACAGTCTTCCCCGCAGACGAAGGCAGACGCGGTTAATAAAGTCTAAGCGATGTGAGACCATGTCGAGAGGAGGGAAGCCGGTCTGAGACGACGGCAGGACGGAGAGTACCTGACTTAGTCTGCGCGCTGCCGAACAAGCATGCACGAAACGGCGCGATGGTCAATCGCTTCACTTGAGAGGCCACCAAAACCGCTGGCGAATAGAAGCAAGCGACCCCGAAGCGCCGCGAGGCTCTCAGCTAACTTGGCAGAGTGAGCCCACTGAAGAACAGCCAGACGAGTAGAGACAGGAACGAACAGAGGTTACTAGGACAAGCGCGCCGGCACGCAGTGTGGGTGAGGCTTTGCTGTACCCTGTCTCTCAATTCCCAAGACAGTCAAACCCGACAACACGCCCTTCAGGAATCCCCTCGGGTCGGTAGACAGCCACAGAGAGAACTAGAACGAGACGAGAATAAGCATCAGCTTGGTGTTCTATTTCCCGGGCGATAGGAAATCACGAACTCAAAACGTAAGCCGAAAAAAACAACGCCCAACGAGCGTGACGTGCATTTAAGTCGTTGTGCCGAACGGATGTCAGCTCACAGTTCTTATGGTCAGTCCAAACGACAAAAGGACGTCGCCCCCTCCAACCACTGTCGCCATTCGCCTATGGCTAAGCGAGATGGCGAGCAAGTTCGCGGTTACCCACATCATAGTTGCGTTCCGATGCAGACAGGCGATGAGAAAATAAGCGCAAGGATGGACCATTACTCTCAGATGGAACGCTGGGACAGAATGGCTCCCACGACCCACCTCTGAAGCGTCAACCTCGACAATGAATTGTTTGATGACGTCAGGAGTAACAAGGATAGGGGCGGATGAAAACGCTTCTTGAGGAGATCAAAAGCTCACCTGGCGAACCGGACCACTTAAAGCAAGACTTGACAGAAGTCAAGCTGTGAGAGGGCAGCCACTTGACCGAAATTACGAATGAAACGCCGATATGAAATTAGCGGAACCGAGAAAGCGCTGCAACTCGACACGTGACTTAGGAACGGGCCAATCGCTGACAGCCTGGACCTTAGCGGGATCCATCTGAATGCCTTCAGCGGAAATAACAGAACCGAGAAATGTGACAGAGGAGACATGAAAGGCGCACTTCTCAGCCTTCACGTAGAGACAATTCTCTAAAAGGCGCTGGAGTACACGTCGAACGTCGTGAACATGAATCTCGAGAGACGGTGAAAAATCAGGATATCGTCAGGTAAACGAAAACAAGATGTTCAGCATGTCTCTCAGTACATCATTAACTATGCCTGAAAGACAGCTGGAGCATATTGCGAGACCGAGAGCGGCAAAACCCCGTATTCAAAATAGCCCTAACAGGAGTGTTAAACGCTGTCTTCCACTCGTCCCCGCCTCTGATGCTGTACGAGATGGTAAGCGTTACGAAGGTCCAACTTAGTAAAAACCTGGCTCCCTGCAAAATCTCGAAGGCTGACGACATAAGGGGAAGCGGATAACATTCTTAACCGTATATGTCATTCGCCCTCGATAATCCACGCAGGGGCGCGCAGATACCGTCCTTCTTCTTAACAAAGAAAAACACCGCTCCGGCGGGAGAGGAAGAAGGCACCACGGTACCGGCGTCGAGAGAAAGCAGACAGATAATCCTCGAGAGCCTTACCGGTTCGGAGCCGACAGAGAGGTATAGTCTACCCGAGGGGGAGTGGTCCCGGGAAGAGAGATCAATACAACAATCATACGACCGGTGAGGAGGAAGGGAGTTGCTCTGGCGAACCGACTGAAGACCGTGCGCAGATCATGATATTTCCTCCGGCACTCCTGTCAAATCACCAGGTTCCTCCTGAGTAGAGGGACAGAAGAAACAGGAGGATAGCAGACATTAAACACTTCACATGACAAGAAACGTTCCAGGATAGGATAGAATTACTAGTCCAATTAATAGAAGGATTATGACATACTAGCCAGGATGAACCCAAAACAACAGGTGTAAAAGGTGAACGAAAAATCAAAAATGAAATAGTCTCACTGTGATTACCAGATACTGTGAGGGTTAAAGTAGTGTCTCACATCTGATACTGGGAAGAGGACTACCATCTAAGGCGAACATGGGCGTGGATTTCTCTAACTGTCTGAGAGGAATTCAATGTTCTTTGCCTGGAATAAAGACTCTGTTTCTTTAAGTCGCTTTTGGGTCCGCATTAATCAGCATAACAGAAGCTTAACCTCACCAAGTACCAACCAGACTACAAAGACATCAGCAAATCCATGCAGCACCAGAAGTCGCATTAATGGTGAGTATTATAACAACATTATTTAAGAATAAATTCAGAGGCTTATTATACTGACATTTAGTTGAATTCACTTTTAAAATATATTATATGGCTCTCACTGAAATAAATTTCCAAATGTTTTGCTTTCATGGCTCTCTTAGTCAAAAAGGTTCCCGACCCCTGCAGTAGAGGGTCAGAGGCTGTCCAGGCTGCAGGGTTATAGAGTCTGGCTGTGTGAGTTCAGTCTGACAGAACACACCTGTAAAACAAAACAAACAAACAGTATACATCTTTTAGTGAATCATATTTTCCAATTAATTTGACTGAATATTACTCTGTTTGTTCATATATCGCTCCCAGAAACTCACAGGAGGCCCCTGCCAGCAGCAGCAGATATTCAGGAAGCATGGTTTGTGTTGAAGTTAGACTGGTGGTAGCTGCACTTGTTTATTCCAACTGAGTGAAAGACAGATACACACTTGTCTTTATACACAGAGAGAAGAGGGGTGGAACTTTGCCTATAGCTGAGAGAGTTGGTATAAGAATAGAATGAATCAACTAGTATCACACTGACATGTTGAGTAGATTGATTGGTACGTGCTGCAACAAACTGCATTACAAACTTTGGAATCTCACTTTGTTTACAGCATCTTATTACTATAAAAACAAGTATTATTGTTATCAATGTTTCTTGCAATAGCACAGAATACAGCAATCTAACTGTTGGTGTCCGTCAAGCATCTTTACTTGGCCAATTACATTTTAATATGAGAGATATTTATATTATTTCAAAAAGTACATGTTTTTTTACTTGTCTACTCCAACTGTGTGAAGCTGTACTTGTCTACTCCAACTGAGTGAAGCTGTACTTGTCTACTCCAACTGAGTGAAACTGCACTTGTCTACTCCAACTGAGTGAAGCTGCACTTGTCTACTCCAACTGAGGGAAGCTGCACTTGTCTACTCCAACTGAGTGAAGCTGCACTTGTCTACTCCAACTGAGTGAAGCTGCACTTGTCTACTCCACCTGAGGGAAGCTGCACTTGTCTTCTCCAACTGAGGGAAGCTGCACTTGTCTACTCCAACTGAGGGAAGCTGCACTTGTCTACTCCAACTGAATGAAGCTGTACTTGTCTACTCCAACTGAGTGAAGCTGCACTTGTCTACTCCGACTGAGTGAAGCTGCACTTGTCTACTCCGACTGAGTGAAGCTGCACTTGTCTACTCCAACTGAGTGAAGCTGCACTTGTCTACTCCAACTGAATGAAAGACAGATCGACACTCCTCTTTATATACAGAGAAAATTGTATTTGCAGATGAGGGGGGTTGTAATAAAAAAAACAGGAGTTTGATTGTAATAAACTGCATCAACCTATAATACTGACTGAAATGAAATAGAACATTTTTGTTTACAGTATGTTATTATTATCAACACAATTAATGTTGTCTTCGATGTTTCTTGGAATGTCACAGCATATAGCGCTGTGGTGTATACCTAACTGTTGGTGTCTCTCAAGGATCTATACTGTTGTCACGGATCCCTCCGTCTCTCAAGGATCTATACTGTTGTCACGGATCCCTCCATCTCTCAAGGATCTATAATGTTGTCACGAATTCCCTCCGGTACTGCTGCTCATTCCGTGCACGAGTTCCGGAGGTCTATGTCACCGGCCACTAGGCGTCACTGAACTGCCAAATTACGCACACCTGGTTCCCATTTTCCCCTGATTAGTATGTGTCCTCTGTTCACCATTGGCTTTTCAGTTATTGTTTCCATGTCCGTTGGTCCTGTGAGTACCTGTGCTTTGTTGTTGTGGCTTTCGTGCTGCGTGAATTGTGCACTTGTTATTACGGGTCTCGTCCTGTGTATTGTTAATACGAGTCTCGTCCTGTGTATTTATTAGATGTTTAACCTCACTCTTCTGTTTGGGTTACTTCCCTGTGTTTGTGTATACGTGTTTGTTTTGGGCTTCATCCCAATGCCTTTTCATGGCATGTTGTATTTTGGGTGGAGTATTAAAACCCCCCCTATTATGTATTCCAGCGCATGTCTTCAATCATGTATATGTGACAGAATAACAAACCCTAAATGGTAGAGGTCGACCGATTAATCGGAATAGCCGATTAATTAGGGCCGATTTAAAGTTTTTATAACAATCGGTATTTTTAACACCTTTATTTAACTAGGCAAGTCAGTTAAGAACACATTCTTATTTTCAATGACGGCCTAGGAACGGTGGGTGTTAGTAAAACGTTTACTGGAGACAGGAGATCAAGTWGAGACATAGGACGAGGTGGATTTATTATATAATAAGGCCTTTTATTGATATGTAAAAATATCTTAGTAAATCGTGCATCACGGCTCCTTCTGTCTGACTCGTATTGAATCGTCGGAAGAGAGCCCTCTAAACAGTACATACAGATTATATAGGCAACAAGCAAAGTAGGTTGATCTTGTCGTCTGGCCTTCCGATTGGTCGATCTGGGTCGTGGGTAGTCCTGTTCGGCCTGATGTCGACATTCCATTGGCTTTTCACACAGGTCTTTGTCCTAGTCACATCCAAAGGCATCCTGCATGTGCGTTTGTTTTC
>NC_036875.1:3976594-3986996 GCF_002910315.2 Salvelinus sp. IW2-2015 | reverse complement strand
ACAGACTAGAACGACGAACTGACATAAAACACGCAGAACGAACGAACAAGTACTTACTACAAACAAAATGACGAACGAACGAAACAGTCCTGTATGGTGCAAACAAACACAGACACAGGAGACAACCACCCACAAACAAACAGTGTGAAAACACCTACCTTAATATGACTCTCAATCAGAGGAAATGAAAAACACCTGCCTCTAATTGAGAGCCATATTAGGTCACCCTTTAAACCAACATAGAAACAGAAAACATAGACTGCCCACCCAAACTCACGTCCTGACCAACTAACACATACAAAACTAACAGAAAACAGGTCAGGAACGTGACAGGCATCCTATGACGGTGCCACGTTGAAAGTCAGTGAGCTCCTCAGCATGGGCCATTCTACTGCAAATGTTTCTCTATGCAGATTACATGTCTGTGTGCTCTATTTTATACACCTGTCAGCAAAGGGTATGGCTGAAATAACCAAATCCAAGAATTTGAAGGGGTGTCCACATACAAATGAAATGGGAAGCATGCTACTAAATAATATAATGATTGAATATCACTGCACATTCTGTCCCAATACTGTGATATTAGTATAAGTATGCCTGCCAGGTAACATCCATTTTATGTTCATCTGGGGCTGAGTGTGTTAGTACAGGTCTGGCCCTAGTTTGTATCACTGTGGAGTTGTGCACAGTAATACACAGCTGTGACTTCAGTCTGCAGAATTTGACATGTTAGTCACTATGCTGCTAGCAGGGTCTTTGGAAATGCTGAACTTGTTTGGCCACGGAGTTTGTTTGGGGTTCTTGCGTTGTAATTATATTGAATTTTGCTTATATAATCATGGTATAACACAATAAACATAAAGTTAAAATGCCAAGAGATCATTGAATGTTTTTTTTTTATAGGTTACAAGATGGGCTGTTTGTAATTGTTGAATTGCCCTGTGTGAATACAGGCATACACACAGCTGTCTTATCAAAATAATACAAACTAAATGCTGAAAGTAGTAGCCTAGTTATTCATGCATGCAAACATAAATACTGAATAGCAGTTTGGCTTAGAATACATACATAACTGTGAATGAGAACGAATGAATACGAACAGAACAAAACAGCGCTACCAAGTGGTAGGCGTGGTAAGCAAAATTTCAGATCGATAGTGTCACGGATCCCTTCGGTACTGTTGCTCATTCCGTACACCAGTAGCCAGTAGCGGAGGTCTACGTCACCGGCCTCTAGGCACTAAACTGTGTCATTACGCACACCTGGTTCCAATTCCTAACTGATGGTATTTGTATAAATGTGCCCTTTGGTTGGTCGTGTGAGTACCTGTGACTTGTTGTTTTGGCTTTCGTGCAGCTTGTATTGTGCAGATGATTGCAGGTCTCGTCCCGTGTTGTATCATTGTGCGTGTATGTTACTGGTCGCGCCCGGTGTATTTATTCGAGGTACTCCTCGCTCTTTTGTTTGGGTTTCAACCCTGTGTTTTGTAAACGTGTTTGTTTGGTCTTCGTCCCCGTGCCTTTACATGGCACGCTGTAATTTGGGTCATTAAAAACCCCTATTACGCATTCCTGCGCCTGTCTCCTGATTCTTTATACCAACGTGACAGAGGCATGACACAATCTATATGTACTGTAGGCTAGTTACATTAACAGTAAACAAAAGGTGAATGGAGATCCAAATAACCAAAACACAGCCTACTACAGTGAGATGCAGCCATGCACAGCTGTCTTGCCAAATAAATAGGCCTATACTCTTCTTCAAACATAAAATCATGCAACAAGTTGTGATATGGCACAATACACTTCTGTGACTCAAATTCAACACACATAATCAATTAAGCAATACCAGCCTACTGCGTTTCCAGTATGTACAGTTCCATGTACAGCATCAGAAACCAATAAACTACCAGGAAACCATAATATAATGTATCTATTTCTATGATGAAACATACCGATATGTAGATATACCAGGGGCGTCATTTGGGTTCTTGCATTGGAATTATATTGATTTCTGCTTATATCATGCTACACCACAATAAACATAAATGCAAATGCTTTTGACCAATAAATTGCCACTAAATCTCCACTGCGCTCTATAAGCACCATGGACAGCGCCTTAAACACGAGATTGTTTCTTACCTTTTCAGAAGAGTTGGAGCCTCTGATGCTCTGCGGAACTTCCTGAGTAATCGATCGTTCCGTTCTCACCGAAATGTTCTTGTAAGATCCCCCTCAAATGCCAGTTGGATTAGTTGAGCTCGCCTCGAGTCTTACTTCTGTGTTGTAGGAACGCGGGCATTCGATGTCGGAGAGGAACTTCACAATGATGTCAAAACTTTTAACAACCACTGACACAGTAGCCAGGTGTTCAGCCCACCTTTGGTCCTGTAGCCTTTTCAAAGTTTCTCCAGTGTACAGGGCAGCCACTGTTGGTTTCTTTAAGAACTTGTAGAGTGAGTCACAGACATGAAACAAGTCCTCCAGCGCATTCTCAGACATTGCGTGAACGACCACTAAGTGAAGCTGGTGGTTGAAACAATGAAATGATGGCACTTCTCTGTTTACTTTGTCCTGCAATATTTTCTCTATGCCCTCCTTTTAACTGACATGACACTAGCGCCGTCCTAACATTGACTAAGTATACTTTCTGTGCCAAGGCCAACCTTTCTTAGCACATACAAATCTCAGTCAGTTCTGGGTCATTTCACCATTTCCAGAGACACTAGCATGAAGCCCACCTGGTCTCAAAGCATTTTGTATTATTCTGTATGTAAATTTGAGACACTCCATTTAGTATGATATGTTACGTTTGGTATGGTTACATAAGACAAATGGTTACTTAAGCCAAAAACTAAAGTAGGGTGGTTGGTTGGGGTGGATGGGTAGTCTTATAACACGAACATGGGGGGAAGGGTGGGCATGTAACGCAAACATCTATCAATCCAAAGGTTGCGAGTTCAATTCTCATCACAAATAACTTTAGCATTTTAGCTAATTAGCAACTTTTCAATGACTTACTACTTTTTAGCTCATTTGCAACTAATTTGCATGTTAGCTAATCCTTCCCCTAACGCTAACCTTAACCCTTTTAGCTAATACTTAATCTAACCTTAACCTTAACCATTTTAGCTAACTCTTCCCCTAACCCTAACCTTAACCCTTTAACCTAACTCCTAAACTTAACTCTAACCTTAACCCAAACCCCTAACCCCTAGCCTAGCTAACATTAGCAAACTAGCGAACATTAGCCACTTAGCTAGAATTCATAACATATCATACATTTCGCAAATTCGTAACATATAACACTTTTTTCAAAATCAAAACATATTGTACGTTTTGGCAAATTCGTAACATATAACACACATTGTAATTCACACCATATCATACGAAATCAGTGATGGACATCCACAAATTAATACATACCATATGAAACTTAACATATCATACTAAATGGACTGTCTTGTATTTATGTACAGAATAATATGAAATGCTCTGAGACCAGGTTGCTGAAGCATGTGTATCTCCAGTTGAACATTCTGAACACTGTTTATTATTATGCTTGAGAGTCACAGTGATACAGAAGGCTGCAGCAATGTACAAAAACTGGTCGACGCTGATCTTGAAAGTCTGTAGGGGGTGGTTTCTCAGACACAGATTAAGCCCAATCCTGGACTAAAAAGCACCATTAAAAGTGCTTTGAAGTCTTGGATTAGGCTGAATCTGTGTCTGGGAAACTAGCCCGAGGAGTCTATGTTCCACTCTATCAACTAGCCCATGGTATCAACAACACACATTGGTCGGCACATATCATACTTCTGGGATTCCTCCAACCGGGATTTAGGGAAAAGCAGGGAATCTGTTAAAAGTTCCAGGAATTTTGAAACCCTATCCTTGAGAGACACCAACAGTTAGATTGCTATATGCTGTGACATTCCAAGAAAATTTGAAGACACTAATAATTGTGTTGATAGTAATAACATAATGTGAACCAATAGAGAGTACAAAGTTCATTCAAATTTCAGTCAGTAATACAGGTTGATGCAGTTTATAACATTCTGTTTTTTTTCATCATGTTCCTCTTATACCAACCCCTTCACCTCTGTAAATAAGCTATTTTCTGTATATAAGGAGGTATGTCTATTTGTCCTTCACTTAGTTGGAGTAGACAAGTTGCAGCTTCAACATAAACCATGTTCCCAGAATCTCTGCTTCAACTGTTGGCAGCTGCATCGTACCAGGCGCCACGACTGATGGGTTTAGCCCTCTCAGTTTAAATTTACAGCAACAGAAACCACTAGACTAAGAAAACCATAGTAACATGTATCTATTTCTATATTGTGGCCACTAAACCCAGTATATGTGTAGGTCAGTTTGAGATCCTTCAGGATATTTTTAACTGTTGTCTGAACTTGAACACCTGTGGAGACAGAGTAACAATAGAGAAAATCCCTGGACTCAAAACCTCACATAACAATCTGTTCAAGTAAATCCAGTCTTAAAGTGTTCACCTGTCAACCCTATAATCATCAGTAGTAAAGCAATAGTATATTTCATCATGGACTGTCAGTAGTTATGGTGTGTCTCTGTTCCTCAGTCTAGTCAGAGCTTCAGTCCTCTCCTCCACTCTGCAGTGAGATAAGTAGTGATGGATGAGGTCAGTTTTGCATTGACTCCTCAGTGGGTGGGAAAATGGACAGTCAGAGATTGGGAACAGGTTCATTTGACCAGAACACTTGAGTTAATTTACATTTTAATAAGGAGGAATTAATTACAGTATAATGATACCTTACTATAAAAACCATTCCGTTCACCTTAACCTAGCTTGCCCTCTAGTGGCTTAAAGAAGGGATGATTAGTTAATCTGAACTCTCCATACATAAAGACAGAATACACCAAACAAACGAAGAGGGGAGAGTGATACTAATACTTTGACCAGATTTGATGGATGGAGTGCTAAGAAAATGTACTAATACATTCATTGTGTATAGAGTATATGTGTTTTAATTTATGTAAAAGTTTGTGTTGTAGCGTTTATAGTCATATGAATGTCATGGAGTTTTAGAACTGGTCCTGTGCTGGTTTGTATCACAGTGGAGGTGAGCACAATAATACACAGCTGTGTCTTCAGTCTGCAGACTCTGTCCTTTTTAAGTTACTGTGCTGCTGTACATTTCTCTGGAGATACTGAACTTGTTTCTCAGTTTATCACTGTAATATGTGCTACCATCGTGACAAATTAATCCAATCCACTCTAATGTTTTTCCTTTAGGTTGGCGATTCACACCTGTACAGTTGCTGGTGCTGGTTAAAGCATACCCAGAGACTTTACAGTAGAGGGTTAGAGGCTGTGCAGGGTGATAGAGCCTGACTGTGTGAGTTCAGTCTGACAAAACACACCTATAAAACAAAACAAACAAAATAAAAAATGTTGTTAGTTACATTTCCAAAACTCTATTACACCAACATTGATTTATCACTCCCCCATAACTAACAGGATGCAGCTGCCAGCACCAACAGCAGAGATGTAGGGAACATGAATTGTGTTGAAGCTGAACTGATGGTAACTGCACTTGCCAACTGAGTGAAAGAGAGAGAGATATTCCTCTTTATACACAAGAGAGGAGAGTTGCTTTCCGTAGAGTGAAAGAGTTGTTATAAAATGGAGGAAATAAATGACTTGTATCATTGTGACACATTATACAAATAATCAGTATCAGAATATAATGACTGGTGTCCTCCAAGGATAAATACCTGGTCCATTACTCTTTTTTTACTTGATATTAACATTTTCTTTTGATTATTACTTACAGATTTTATTCTGTTTGCTGATGATATTTTCAGTGAAATGATGATGGTTAACTATAGATAGCTAGTATGAACTCTGTGTTTACTTGAGAATTGACTCCTATTATGGAGCAAATAAGATACAGCACACCATGTAGAGGGAAATGTACAGAGGAATGATTTGAGCATTACTTTTGTGTGTTTTCACCCTTGATTTATTATGTAGACGTCTATGAATGGTACACTAGTATTTCTGGTCAGGGACAAACAATATGATTAAGTTTGTTTTTTACTCGAGGCTGTTGGGATTTTGTACAGGTTTGAGGCTTGTTTGTATCACTGTGGTATCGAGAACAGTAATAGACAGCTGTGTCATCAGTCTGCAGACTCTGTCCTATTAAAGTCACTGTGCCTCTCAAAGTGTCTCTGGTCAAGCTGAACTTGTGTTTCAGAGAATCTTTGTAAGCTGTGCCTGCATCATGATACAGTAGATGTTCCCAACCCACTCTGGTATAATGACTTCAGGTTGGACCCATGATTCTCCATAGAGGTTGGTGCTACCAGTCAGAGAATACCCAGAGACCTTACAGGTGATTACCAAAGACTCTCCAGAATGTATAACCATTGAACTTGGCTGGGTGAGCTTAAGACCACAGTGTACACCTCTTAAGAAACATCATCGTATCATGTAGAACAATCTCAAAAGTAGAGCTATTTTAAAGCTACGTAAGCATTAATTACATATTATATTCCTTTAAACATGTTATAAGTCTGTTAAACACCCAAATCCTGAGAGACAGGAGACCGCTGCCAACAGCAGCAGCAGAGAGTCATGGAACATGGTTTGTGTTGAAGCTGAACTGGTAGGAGTTGCCCTTCTTTACTCTCCAGGACTCAGAGAGAAATATGATTCACACAGCGATGCTGATTTATATAAGGCAGAGGAAGAGAGATTAAATAGTTAAAAAGTTATGAGTAATTTGCATAAGAAGGCAGGTACAGTATGTCAGGGATGAGAATTTCAGAAAACCCTCTGTGAACCATATTGACTTTTAGTGCTTCACTTATAGGATGGGACTCTATAGTATGTTTAGAAAAACAGCAATCGGACTATTTTTAGAAATCCTTATATTTTACACTTATCACCAAAATATATCTAATGGTATACTCATAAAAAAAAAATCAATTGCTAACGACCCTGTAAAAAAATCCGGTATGTGTTCACCGGTAACGGCCAGACGAGAGGTGGGGAGCGTGTTGTTTACCTCCAATCAAGTTGATTTGCAAATTTCCATCGAGATTGSTGTCATATTGAGCTTCAATCAATYCCTATATATCTGTATTCAATATTGTACTAATTCTGTTTGCTGAAATGTGACATTTGGTTTCATGCAAATAAMCTCATCAAATTGAAAGACATACAAATAAATGGATTTAGCTGCTAGAGATTGWTAYTTAARTTCKCTGAATGATTGTATAAATTATTGATGCTGTTTGGGGTTATTTGCTGTTGTCAACTGACTATGAATGSCTATAWHGTTTTCAGTTAAAGGTTTATAAGTATATTTGTACTGTTATCTTGACAAGTTGTCAGGTATATTTTATGTTTTTCAAGTAATCATGTATATTATGGTTATAATTTAGAGTACGATGTGTCTACTCCCTCCTATAGTGTTGGTGGGCCAGGGGATTGATGTTAACAGAGACGGGAGATCAGAATTACTGACTCTCACAGTAAGAGAAGTGCTTGATCAGTTTTTGTACAGTGCTGCAGCCTCCTGTGTCACTGTGCCTCTGGCACAATAATAAACAGCAGAGTCTTCAGTCTTCAGACTGTTCATCTGGAGATACACCTGCTGCTTGCTGTTGTCTCTGGAGATGGTGAACCGACCCTGAACWGACTGYGAGTAGTAGATGCTACRACCACTTGGACCAMAAATGTAAGCTATCCACTCCAATCCTTTRCCAGAAGCCTGTCTYATCCAGTTAAAGTRTGAGCTAGTTGAGATATCAGCATAAGTACAGGTCAGTRTGTGTTGTTCCCCAGGCTTTTTAACTGCTGGTCCAGACTCAGTCAATGTCTGACTGTTAACACCGTTGTAGGAAATTTTTTACTTATTTTTAAAAAAAATTTAAATAACACCCCTCCCCCCATTAATGTTAACCAATAATTAAATCAACCCTCCTTTCCTCACCAATGAAAAAACCATAGCTATTATATAAATAATAAATTATTTTCATGCCTCCCAATTTATGTCTTGCGTGTTTATAATTAATGCCCGTCATAGAAGCCCCCTATGAGACGGTTATAGATAATTGTCACTTATCTGTCCGCATTAGGGCTCCCACAAATCTGTTAGATTTGAATTTGATTCTCTATTCACACACTTATTACTTAAACATTCCATCTTAGCCTGTCAGGCAGTGTTATCAGTAAGCCAGTAGTCCAGTCAATAGAATCCATGCGAACTATGGTGTGTCCCTGTTCCCAGTCTATGTCAGAGCTTTCGGTCCCTTTCCCTCCACTCTACTCCTGAGATAAGTAGTGATGGAAGAGCCTCAGAGTTTTGCATTACTCCTATTCCTCACACCAGATGCGAAGATCACACAGATTAAATGAGAACTCAGAGAATGGTGAAACCAGCGTTCATATGTTTCTGAATACCTTTATTACTTGTTCATGTGACAATCAAGAAAGCTTGACCCCAGGACTGGGCAAGAAGGTTAGTTTGAATGTTAGTGTCTTGGACTCGTATCAGTGTAGTGCTTGTGTCGATAATGTTGTTGTATTAGTTTACACTAATGATTACTCAGTATTATTCTAGTGAGTGACACAAAGATAGGGTAGGTAGTACATCCAACTATCCATGTTGTACAGCTGGTTCACCAGCTTCAGTCAGTGTTTCTGTCGAGCAGTGGAGGTTCTAGCTTGTATGGCTCCCTGGGTGAACCCCCCCCCCCCCTTCAGTGGGGTGTTCACCCCCTTAACTGTCATTTTTATTCAGACATTTTGAACAACACAAATAAATGGTAATTTCAAACTATATAAATATAAAAATATATACAAAAAAAGACTCATAACTATCTAAAATAATTAACAAAGACAAATAGAAACAAATTGTAGTAAATAAATACCAATTTAAAAAAAATCTAATTATTACACTATTACCCTATTGCTATCAAAAAACACACAAATAAAACTAAATTGCACAAATCCTATATCACACAAATACACAAAATAACAAACTTATAAAGAATAGAACCTGATTATTACACTAATGCACTTCAAACAACACACAAAACACACAAACTAAATTGCACAACTAATTGCATTAGTCCTGTACAAAGTTAGAGGTGCGCTATTTGATAGATTCCCCCGCTCCCCCTACCTCAGGCTTCCAGTGGGGAGACCTGATGTCCACCTACCCCCGCCCCCCTCCCCATCTCGTACTTATGAGTGGGAGCACTTCCCAGGCAGTAGCCTGCCTAGCTCACAAACTATCAGGGCGCCCACCCCGACAAGGTTAATTGACCCACAGTCCCACATTGTGACATGATATCATTGACGTGATGAGCAACTGAGCGATAGAGAACTGATCACTCAAATGWCACTATTCAAAATGTAATAAAAAAAWWWATAATAATTGTGCGGGCACCCCATGCCGCCCCCAGCAAGATGCTGTCCTGGGCGGCTACCCATGTTGCCTGTACCAAAATCCGCCACTAGCGAGCACAATAATAAACAGCAGAGTCCTCTGATCTCAGACTCTTGGCCTACAATAACTGTGTGCTTGTGAAGACGTCCTCAGTCAGAGTGAACTGGCCTTTCATTCATTCTCCCAATCCACTCCAGGGCTTTTTCATAAGCTCCATTGTTCAGTGATAGTTAGTGCAGGGCTCACTGTAATGTCAGTCCTAGTGACKTATAATGAGAAGGCCAGAGCTGAGTGTCTGATTATAAAGGGATGAAGGGGAGGAAGACCTCCCACCAGAGGTTTAAATAGAGACTGAGAGGGAGAGTTGATAATGTCAACATTGTTTCTCAGAACAGCACAGGATGACAATCTATTAGGGTCACCCAAAGATCTGAATWCCCAGAGACCTTTCAGGTAACGCTCAAAGACTCTCCAGGRTTTAKGCCCAATGGTTGGGTGAGCTCAAGACTACAGTGCACACCTGTCAATGAAAGAATATGAATTAACAATATATGGCAGTGGAAGATACTGATTATAWWTTTTTTTWAATGTTTTCAGAGTAACATATAAGTCCATTTCGAAAACACAAATCCAGAGAGACACACGGGTTGCACCTGCAGTCAGCAGCGGAGATGCAGGAAACATGGTTTGTGTTGAAGCTGAACTGGTGGGAGCTGGATTGTTAACCTCTAACGAGTCACAAACCCGGATCCGGGATCCCCCCATCAAAAAACCAGCAGACTAGCATAGCCTAGCCTAAAGCTACAGGGATATCATATAATCAAATGTTCATGAAATCACAAGTCCAAGACACCAGATGAAAGATACAGATCTTGTGAATCCAGCCATCATTTCCGATGTTTTAAATGTTTTACAGGGAAGACACAATATGTATTTCTATTAGCTAACCACCATAGCAAA
>NC_036875.1:3966835-3975669 GCF_002910315.2 Salvelinus sp. IW2-2015 | reverse complement strand
CAGATCTCTAGTTTTTATTTTTAAAACCGTTTAATTGATTATGTCTGTGGGTGAAACAGAACTCATTCTGCAGCGAAATTCCATGACAGGAACTGCGAAGGTCTGAAAACGAGGCTCTGTTCTCAGATCAGTTTAAAGCTCTGTATGATATACCTATGGGTCGACATGAACTGCACGCGCTTCCCCTGAGATTGTCAGTAACCAATGAGAATTGGAATGGAGTTTTCTACGCAGATCTCAGACCTTATAAAGCCCCAAAGAATTAGGGAGCTCTCTTTTCGACGTTCGTCATGACGGCAAAGCAAGACCTCAGGATGGCATTTTGAAACGCTCAGTTATCGGCCTTAGATATATCCGTCTGTAATATTTAATCGATATAGGTGTATAGAAACATCATAACGAAGTTATTTTAAACCGAGTTATATCAGTTTATGCGAGTATATTGCGATTTTTGGAATTCCTTAGTTATTGCGTTTTTGAGTAGTTTTGGGCATGTCTGCGTCACATAGCTATTGTTAGCTGCTAGTTCCAAAGTTGAAGAGGACGTTTTACAACCGAGCAACGATTCTTTTGGACAAAGGACAACTTGCCCAATATTCTGATGGAAGCTCGTCCAAAAGTAAGAGCTATTTATGATGTTATTCCGTATTTATGTGGAAAAATGTGAAAGGATTTGTCCGCCATTAATTGCGTGACAGACGGGGGAGCACAACAGCCAAGGGAGATGGCACGTAGTCTGGGCTGTAACGCACACGTATGTCTGGAGAGTATAAGTAAGTAACGTTAATGGTTTAAAAATCTAACAACAGCAGGTTTGCATTAATAACGAATCGCCCATCTTTCATTTGACCTACTGTCCAACCTTGTATTTTAGTCAAGTTCACGATTATTTAGTCGATATTAGATTAGGTGCCTCTCCAAATGTCCGCCCGGCCCAACATGCATGAAATGTTGTGTACTGATCACATGTATAACAACGATGTGCAGTCTCTAAATATGCACATTTCGAACAAAACCATAAGATGTGTAATATGATGTTATAGGACTGTCATCTGATGAATTATCAAGGTTAGTCAAATTATATATCTTTTGCTGGTATTGTTACGATCGCTAACATTTCTTGCTGCTGGTAAATGCGGTTGTGTCTGGCTATTGTGGCTAAGTATATCTAGGTAAGCTAATATAATGCTATATGTGTTTTCGCTGTAAAACACTTAAAAAATCTGAATATTGGCTGGATTCACAAGATGTTGGTCTTTCATTTTGCTGTACGCTGTGTATTTTTCAGAAATGTTTTATGATGAGTATTTAGGTATTGACGTTGGTCTCTGTAATTATTCCGCCTGCATCGACGCTATTTCAGATTGCAGCTGCAATGTTAGACTGTGATTTATACCTGAAATATGCAATTTTCTAACAAAACATATGCTATACAATAAATATGTTATCAGAACTGTCATTTGATGAAGTTTTTCTTGGTTAGTGGCTATTTATATCTTTATCTTGTCGAATTAGTGTATGCTACCTATGCAGGAAAAAAATGGTGGAGAAAAAAAAAGTTGTGTCGTTTTGCGATCTTTTTCCCACAACGTCCGGATATTTTTCTGACACTCACATATTCTGACCAAATAACTATTCATAAACATTACTAAAAAATACATGTTGTATAGGAAATGATAGATACACTAGTTCTTAATGCAATCGCCATGTTAGAATTCTAAAAATAACTTCATTACGACATGCAGTTTACGTTATGGCGAGAGCGTGCCCAAAACCTGGGCGCAAACTACTAGTACAACATGTTCGACAGATATATGAAATAGCATCATAAAATGGGTCCTACTTTTGATGATCTTCCATCAGAATGTTGTACAAGGGGTCCTCGTTGTTTGGATTTAGAAAGTCCTCTTCTCCAGTCAATTTGCACGGAAAGCTAGCAAAGTGGCGCGAAGCTCTCCTTCCTGAACAAACGCAGACAAAGCAACACACCTAACGTCCCGAAAAAATTTCAATAATCTAATAAAACTATATTGAAAAAACATACTTTACGAGGATATTGTCACATGTATCAAATAAAATCAAAGCCGGAGATATTAGTCGTCTATAACGACAGCTTTACAGAAGGCAATACCAGGTCACTTCTCGCACGTTCCAGAAAACAGGAAATTGGGGTCACGTCATGCCAAGAGCTTTTATTCGACCTCAGATCATGTTATACCCTCCATTTCTTCTCTCACTGCCTGTTGACATCTAGTGGAAGGCGTATGAAGTGCATGTATACTAATAAATATCAAGCACATTTATAGCCAGGCCCTAGAACAGAGCATCGATTTCAGATTTTCCACTTCCTGTCAGGAAGTTTGCTGCAAAATGAGTTCTGTTTTACTCACAGATATAATTCAAACGGTTTTAGAAACTAGAGAGTGTTTTCTATCCAATAGTAATAATAATATGCATATTGTACGAGCAAGAATTGAGTACGAGGCCATTTGAAATGGGCACCTTTTATCCAGGCTACTCAATACTGCCCCTGTGACCAGCTCTGAAACCAGATTGCATAGTGGAGAAGGTACGGTGGAATTCAAAATGGTCGGTAATCTGTTTGTTAACTTGGCTTTCGAAGACCTTAGGAAGACAGGGTAGGATAGATATAGGTCTGCGACAGTTTGGGTCTAGAGTGTCTCCCCCTTTGAAGAGGGGGATGACCTCAGCAGCTTTCCAATCTATGGGAATCTCAGACGATACGAAAGAGAGGTAGAACAGGCTAGTAATAGGGATTGCAACAATTTCAGCAGATAATTTTAGAAAGAGACGGTCCAGATTGATAGTGATGAGGGGTGGTCGTTTCACCGCAGACCCGTTACGGATGCAGGCAATGAGGCAGTGATCGCTGAGATCTTGGTTGAAAACAGCAGAGGTGTATTTGGAGGGCAAGTTGGTTAGGATGATATCTATGAGGGTGCCCGTGTTTACGCATTTGGGGTTGTATCTGGTGGGTTCGTTGATAATTTGTGTGAGATTGAGGGCATCAAGCTTAGATTGTAGGATGGCCGGGGTGTTAAGCATGTCAACCCCAAATCCGTAAACACAGGCACCCTCATAGATATCATCCTAACCCTGGATTAGTAGGGTTCCGAGTAGCAGAGGGGTCCAAGTCCAATTGGCAAAATAAGTATAGTGGCCCAAGAAATTTGCCGATGGATCTGTACAGCTAACAGTCCAATATGCTCTAGACAGCTAGCAGGCCACGGCTAGCAGCTAGCGGGCCGCGGCAAGCAGATGGGTATTCAGGGGACGTCGCGATGTAGAGGCCAGTTGAGTACCCCCTTGAGCAGATTACGTTGTAATCCAGTCGTTAAGGATCGGCGGGGTTCCGTGCCCCGTACTGGCAGTCGAAGGGGTCCGGGTATTGTAGCCCAGGAGTGGCTGATGGGCCTCTTTAGCTAGCCAGGAGAAAAGGCCTAGCATGGGCTAGCTCCAGGCTAATTGGTGCTTGCTTCGGGACCGACGTTAGCCAGGAGTAGTCACTCGGATAGCAGCTAGCTAGCTGCGATGATCCAGGTGAAAATGTCCAGAGCTTGAGGTAGGAATCCTGGGTATATGGAGAGAAAATAGGTCCGGTATGCTCTGGTTTGAGTCGCGTTGTACAAACTGGCGAGAGCTTTCCGAGCTAAAGGTTAGCTGATGACCACAAGCAGTGGTTAGCTGACTACTAGCTAGTAGCTAGTGAGCTGGCTAGCTTCTGTTGGGGGATTCCGGATTCGAGGTAAATAAAAATACTTTAGACAAAACAGATCCACACCACATTGGGTGAGGCAGGTTGCAGGAGAGTATTTTGAAGTTGAGGTTTAGAATAAAATCAAAAAAAGAAATGCAAAGAAAAATATATAAAAATATTTATACATGGGACACGACAAGATGAAGGACAAAGACGTCTGACTGCTACAGCATCTTGGATTTTTATCTTGGCCAGGTTGCAGTTGTAAATGAGAACTTGTTCTCAACTGGCCTACCTGGTTAAATAAAAGTGACATAAAACTTTATAATGGACTTGTTAACAAGTGTCTGGCTTTTCCCTTGAGATTCAGGGTTTTTGTTGAGGTCTGGTGCTTGTTTGTTTCACTGTGGGTAGTATGTTCTCCTAGTACAGTAATACACGGCTGTGTCTTCAATCTGAAGGTTTTGCCCTTCTACTGGCACAGTGCGGGTGGAGGCTTCTTTTGAGATGCTAAATTTGTTCTTTAGTTTGTTACTATAATACATTTTGCCATCTCCACATGTCTCACCAATCCATTCAAGAGCTTTTCCTGCAGGCTGTCGAATCCAAGCTGTGCAGTAGTTGTCGGTGAAAGAATACCCAGAGACCTTACAGGACAGGGTCAGAGACTGTCCAGTCTGCAAATACATAGAATCTGGCTGTGTGAGCTCAACCTGACAGAAGACACCTGAAAAAAAAATGTTTACCTTAATTAAATCAGTTCACAGTTCTGCATGCTGTGTGGCATGGAGCTCTTGAAACATTTTCACACTCACTTACTGTTTATGAACACCACCACAAGAGCCAATGTCCAAACAGTCCCCATTTCCATTGCTCAGTGATAGTTTGTATATGTCTCTCAGTCTAGTGCTTCAGTCCCTCTCCTCCACTCTAGTCTGAGATAAGTAGTGATGGAAGAGCTCAGAGTTTTGCATTGACTCCTCCTCACAGGGTGGGAAGATCACACAGATTAAATAGAGAACTCAGAGATGGGGAACAGGTTCATATGTTCTGAATGCTTTGTTCATTACTTGTTCATGTGACAACAAGAAAGATCAACCAGACTGGACAAGAGATCGTATTTTTGTGTAGTTTGAATGTAAGAGGCTAGTATTTTATAGTGTCGTGCTTTGTGATATTGTTGTATTATTTACAGTAATGATACTGAATATTATTATAGTTTGACACAAAGAGAGGAAGTAGTACACCAGCTAGCAGTGTTGTTGGGGGGGGGGGGGGGTGTACAGCTGCTTCACCAGCTCTAGTCAATGTATCTCTCAAGCACAATAGTAAACAGCAGAGTCATCTGATCTCAGACTCTTGGCCTCTAAGAACTGTGTGCTTGTGGAGATGTCAAGGTGAACTGGCCTTTCATGGGGTCTGAGTAGACTGGAACATCTGTTGAGCCAGAGTTAACTCTCCCAATCCACTCCAGAGTTCTGACTGGTTTTTGCCTTATCCAGTGTCATATCAAACCCAGAGATTTTACAGGACAATTTAACAGTGTCTCTAGGTATTTTCACCTGAGAAGGTGACTGATCCATCCCATTCAGCAAACATTTGCAAAACAAAAATGTTGACACTCAGTTGAAGATCTGGTATTTACATACATTTTGAGTTTAACTATGATACTCAGACATTCTTCAGTCACCATGTAATGCTTTACTTACTATGTATGGACATCACCATGACAACTAAACTCCAGACAGTCATAAACTCCATTGTTCAGTATTAGTTAGTACAGAACTTGTAATGTCAGTCCAAGCTGCCTATAATGAGAAGACCAGGGCTGAGTGTCTGATTACAAAGGGATGAAGGGGAGGGAGACTTTGCATAGACCGCCCTCTAGAGGCTTAAATATCCTGACAGGGGAGAGATCTTCTGCTCTATTCCTTTATTCTCTCTTCTCCCTGTCCTTTATTCTGCTCTCTGCAGTTCAGAGGTTACTTATGAGACGTGTTGACTATAATGGCTTTAGTATGATGTGTTGAAGATCAGCAACACGGGAACAAAAGTTCTGCATTTTTATTTGGGTTTACATTTCTTGAAAGCTTTTAATGATTCATGGTGTTAACGATTTTGTAGGGTTAACTTATTATTCTGACGTTTTTCATATGATGTACCCAATGACTAATGAACTTGCTATGTCCTCATTGAGATTATACAGAAGTGTTCAATACGCCTTATTTATACACTTTTGTAATATTTATGAAATGCACATTGTTATATTTGGTAGCACTTATTTATTTTCCTTTGCCTCCAACCCCCTTCGATGTGTAGAACGGATGTGGGTGGAGCCAGGTCTACATAAGGGTGCAACTTTCAAAAAATCCCAAAAGCTCTGACGAAGGCCGTGTGGCCGATACGTAAGCTTATTAAATATCGGTGATACTATCAAGAGCAGTGTGCGGTTTCCTTTTCCTTCATCTTGTTCTATTGATGCCATGCACCTGCAAATAAGATTGCTCAGATGTGCGAGTGCCTTTTTGAATTCGTAGGGTTAACTTATCAAATACAAATTTAACCGTTTTTCAGACTGAGCATTAATCTTAAATATGTTGATATCTTGGTGTGGAGATACATTTATATTATGTTGTGCTTGCATCATTCTCACATGGGTATCTGGGTATTTGTTCAGGTCTGGTACTGGTTTGTATCACTGTGGAGGGTAGCGAACACAGTAATACACAGCTGTGTCTTCAGGTTGCAGGCTCTGCCCTTGTAAAGACACAGAGTTGCTGGAAGCATCTCTTGAAATGCTGAACTTATTTTTCAGTGCATCATTTTTGCAGATATCTCCATTATCCCATATATGGGAAATCCACTCCATTGATTTCCCTGCAGGCTATCGAACCCAACCTGTGGCAAAGCTTATGCTGCTATCACTAACAGAATACCCAGAGACCTTACAGGTGATGCTCAGAGACTCTCCAGGCTTTACAACCATTACACTTGGCTGGCTGAGTTCAAGACCGCCACAGTACACATCTAAGGGGGAAAAAATTATTAGTCATTATGTTACATAGGTTAGCTCAGTATGACTGTAAAGGCTATTGTTCAAATAATATTTTATCGAGCATCAACCCATTTCTTCCCCCAAATCTTGAGAGACTCACAGGAGGCAGCTGCCAGCAGGAGCAGTAGCAGAGATGCCGAGAACATGGTTTGTGTTGAAGCTGAACTGGTGGGAGCTGTTATTCTCTACTCCAACTGATTCTGAGACAGACAGTCCACTTTTTATACAGAGAGGGGTGATGTGTCAGGCTCCTTTGCATATAGAGTTGGTATAAAAGGATGTGAGTGTTATAAACTGGGTTGACTTGCATTATGAACGGTCAAAATGAAATACAACATTTTATTAATTTTGGTTTTACATTTCTTTACAGTTTAATATATTCATATTATTTTTGTATTATTGTTATTTAAAAAAATTAATACTAATAATTATACTTTGTTTATTGAATTTTCAACACCAGTGTTAAATAATAGCACTTGTAAGTTATTTGGAAGTAATATAAAACAACACATCAAAGACAACAATACATAAAAACAAAGAGTGAGACAAACATAAATAAAAACAATTTAAAAACTAAGACACGAAATAATATATAATTTGAAACAGTTGTTACGGGTCAACTAGCATAGATAATACAGTCCTTAACATCCGAGATGTCGTGTATACACGTACCAGGCCTCTTACATCACCAATATATAAATATACATCACTCTGGAACTGCAGGGAAATGTAGTTGTTTAACACAAGAAAAGAAGGGAGCCCACATTGCATAGAATTTGTCTATAGACCCATTGAGTGTGTGTTTCATTTTTTCCAACTTTATGCGAATCAAAACGGATTTAATCCAAAGAGCATGAGAAGGGGGTGCAGACGATTTCCATCTAAGTAAAATTAATCGTCTCGCTAACAAAGTGACAAAGGCAATTACATCCTTATTCATTTTGGTCAATTGTATTCTGGGTAAGGAAACCCCAAAAAATGCAATTATAGGGCCTGGCTTGATCTGTGTGCCGCTTAATTCTGAGAGTATGTTAAAGATGTCTTTCCAGAAASCAACAAGAGATGGGCAACACCAAAACATGTGTACATGATTAGCAGGAGACCGGTTACATCGTACACAATTAGGGTTCACATCCTTCTAAATTTTGGATAATCTTGCTTTGGTCCAGTGGGCCCTATGAATGAGTTTGCATTGAATGAGACCGTGTCGCGAGCAAATAGAAGAGCTATCTACCCTTTGAGTGCCCCTTTCCATAGGTCATCGGATATTTCCTCACCCAGTTCCTCCTCCCATGAGGATTTAATATTGGTTAATCAGATGACTTGTAGTGAGCAAATGTGACTATAGATTATTGACAAGGTGCCTTTCAGAGTAGGAAGTGGGATAAGAAATGTGTCAAACTGTGTTGGTTTAAACTTTATTGGTTTAAACTTTAAACCAATAAAGCTTAACTTCTACTTGCACAGCATCCCGGATCCGGCAGCACCCCCCCACAGTAAAAAAGCTGACTAGCATAGCGTCACAAGTAAATACTAGCATCTAAATATCATTACATTTTACGTCATTTAGCAGACGCTCTTATCCAGAGCGACTTACAAATTGGAACGTTCATACATATTCATCCTGGTCCCCCCGTGGGGAATGAACCCACAACCCTGGCGTTGCAAGCGCCATGCTCTACCAACTGAGCCACACGGGACCTCATTAAATCAAGTCCAAGACACCAGATGAAAGATACACTTGTTATTTATCAGCATCATGTTATGAATGGTTTACATTTAATAGTTGTTATTTAGCAGCATCATTATGAATGGTTAACACTGTAATAGTTGTTATTATAGTCAGCATCATTATGAATGGTTTTACCTTTAAATAGTTGGTTATTTTAGTCAGCGTCATTATGAATGGGTTTAACCTTTTAATAGGTTGTTATTTGATCAGTATCATTAGAAGAGTTACTTAATAGTTGTTATTTATCAGCATCAGTAGAATGGTTTAACCTTAAATAGTGTATTTAGTCAGCATCATTATGAATCCTGTTAACATTATTATAGTTGTAC
>NC_036875.1:3958285-3965093 GCF_002910315.2 Salvelinus sp. IW2-2015 | reverse complement strand
TTAGTCAGTATCATTATAAAGGGTTTAATTTTCTCAATAGGGGGCGCTATTGTCACTTTGTAAAAAATTTTTCCCAAATTAAACTGCCTCGTACTCAATTCTTGCTCGTACAATATGCATATTATAATTACTATTGGATAGAAAACACTCTCTAGTTTCTAAAACCGTTTGAATTATATCTGTGAGTAAAACATAACTCATTTTGCAGCAAACTTCCTGACAGGAAGTGAAAAATCTGAAATCGAGGCTCTGTTCTAGGGCCTGCCTATAAATGTGCTTGATATATATTCGTATACATGCACTTCATACACCTTCCACTAGATGTCATCAGGGAGTGAGAGAAAAAATGGAGTGTATAACATGATCTGAGGTCGAATAAAAGCTCTTGGCATGACGTGACACCCATTTCCTGTTTCCTGGAACGTGCGAGAAGGGACCTGGTATTGCCTTCTGTAAAGCTGTCGTTATAGACGACTAATATCTCCGGATTTGATTTTATTTGATAAATGTGACAATATCATCGTAAAGTCTGTTTTTTCAATATAGTTTTATTAGATTATTTAAATTTTTTCGGGACGTTAGGCGTGTTGCTTTGTCTGCGTTTGTTCATGAAGGAGAGCTTCGCGCCACTTTGCTAGCTTTCCGTGCTAATTGACTGGAGAAGAGGACATTCTAAAACCAAACAACGATTGTTCTGGACAAAGGACCCCTTGTACAACATTCTGATGGAAGATCATCAAAAGTAAGACCCATTTTATGATGCTATTTCATATATCTGTCGAACATGTGAACTAGTAGTTTGCGCCCAGGTTTTGGGCACTCTCTCGCTATAACTAAGCTGGATGTCGTAATGAAGTTTTTTTTTTAATTCTAACATGGCGATTGCATTAAGAGCTAGTGTATCTATCATTTCCTATACAACATGTATTTTTTAGTAACGTTTATGAATAGTTATTTGGTCAGAATAGTTGAGTGTCAAAAAAATATCCGCACATTCTGGGAAAAAGACGCTACGTTAGCACAATGTATAACCACTGATTTCAGCTCTAAATATGCACATTACTATTATTATTATTACTATTATTAATATTATTATTATTATTATTACATTACTATTAATTATTAATTACTATTAATACAGTATATACTGTATAATTAACGGGAATATTAGTGCGGGGAAGAATATTGAATAACTGTGAACTATAAATACTCGAATGTGTTGTCAATGTAAAAAAAAAAGTTAAAAAAAAGACTTATACAGCTGGATAATGTTTGGCATCACTGTACAATGAGCTTTACACTCTGCTATTATGTTTTGTATCATAACCCAGGAGTGTCAATGGTCCCCAGTCTTTAATATTAAGTTGAATATACAGTGCATTCGGAAAGTATTCAGACTCCTTGACCTTTTCCCACATTTTGTTACGTTACCGCCTTATTCTATAATGTAATGCAATCTACACACAATATCCGATAACGACAAAGCAAAAGCTTTGTTTTAGCCATGTTTTGCGAATCTATTAAAATAAAAAGCCATAAACACCATCCATAAGGTGACGCATTGTGGTGGCAGCATCATGCTGTGGGATGTTTTTTCAGCAGCAGGGACTGGGAGAGTAGTCAGGATCAAGCAAAAGATTAACAGAGCAAAGTACAGAGAGATCATTTATGAAAAACCTGCTCCTGAGCACTCAGGACCTCAGACTGGTAAGGTTCACTTTCCAACAGGATAACCCTTATCACACAGCCAAGACAACGCAGGAGTCTTTGAATGTCCTTGAGTGGCTCATCCAGAGCCTTGAACCCAATCAAACATCTCTGAGAACCTGTGCAGCAATGCTCCCCATCCAACCTGACAGAACCTTTACAGGATCTGCAGAGAGGAATTGAGAGTCCCCAAATACAGGTGTGCCAAGCTTGTAGCGTCATACCCGAGAAGACTTGAGGTTGTAATTGCTGTCCATGGTGCTTCAACAAAGTACTGAGTAATGGGTCTGGACAGTTATGTAAATGTGATATTTTAGTTTTGTATTTGTAATAAATGTGCAAAAATGGCAAAAAATAGTTTTGTTTTGTCATTATGGGTATTGGTTGGGGAAAAAATCATTGAATCAATTTTAGAATAAGGCTGTAACGTAACAAATACAGAAAAAGTCAAGTTGGTCTAAATACTTCCCCGAATGTGCTCTATTTGTATTTATACTGGTATCATAATTGTAACGCTCTCTTTCGGTGAGTGAGTAGACCAAGGCGCAGCGGGTGATGAATACATAATGACTTTATTGTAAGACGAAGCAGACACGAAATACACTTGACTAAATATACAAAATAACAAAACGAACTAGACAGACCTAAACTACGAACTTACATGAAACGAAGAACACATGAACAGGAACGACCGAATGAACGAGACGAGACAGTACCGTGTGGTGCAACAAACACAGACACAGCGACAATCACCCACAAACAAACAGTGAGAACAACCTACCTTAATATGACTCTCAATTAGAAGAAAACGCAAAACACCTGCCTCTAATTAAGAGCCATACAAGGCAACCCAAAACCAACATAGAAACAGCAAACATAGACTGCCCACCCAAAACTCACGCCCTGACCATCACACACATACAAAACAACAGAAAACAGGTCAGGAACGTGACAATAAATTATTTATTTGTATCTTTTAGATAGTTAAGAGCTTAGACCTTGTTTGGCATTAGGCACATTTATCATATGAATTATTAAAATATTAAAGTAATGGATCATTAATTACTTCATTGAATGTTTGATAGACTTATTACAGACGTTAATGGTATTCTTGTCTTATCAGCCTGGAAGGGGTATAATTGCAAAACAAATCAGATATGAATTTACTGCACAGCCATTGAAAAGTAGGGTTATTATTAATTTACAAATTTGATAATTTAATTTTAAATGAGCTCCAAAAAATATGCATATGCTGTACACCTTTCCATGCATACAAGCATCACTACTATACAATGCTTACAGTAGGAAAATAAGTGATCAAACATTAGATACAACCGGTGCTACAGTGATTATGGAGGATTTATAATTTTTTTTTCCCAGGGGGACCACAGACTGAGAGAATATTATAAAGTAGCTATCTACTACGTCAGGAGATAGCAGATTAAATACCACCTACTCCACAGCAGCACTACCATAGAGGCTCTAGGGCTCCTGTGTGGCACAGCGGTTTAAGGCACTGCGTCTCAGTGAAAGAAGCGTCAATACAGTCCCTCGTTCGAATCCAGGGACGTATCACATCTGGCCGTGATTGGGAGTCCCACAAGGCGCGCACAATTGGCCCAGGTTTGGCTGTGGTAGGCCATCTTTTTTAAATAATATTTTTTCTTAACTGACTTAAATAAAGTTGTTTTATTTTAATTAACTAGAGAATGGACTCCATACTCTGACCATTTAACCTCTCTGGATATGTGGGAAGCTGTGTCCCACCTGGACAACATCCAGTGAAAATGCAGAGTGCCAAATTCAAAATAAATTACTATAAAAATTACTTCATGAAATCACACATGCAATAAACCAAATGAAAGCTACCCTTGTTGTGAATCCAGCCAACATGTCAGATTCAAAAAGGCTTACGACGAAAGCACACCAAATGATTATGTTAGGTCAGTACCTATTCACAGAAAAACACAGCCATTTTTCCAGGCAAAGAGAGGAGTCACAAAAAGCAGAATAAGAGATAAAATGAATCACTAACCTTTGATAATCTTCATCAGATGACGCTCATAGGACTGGACTTGCGCGGGCAAGTCCAGGCGAAAGTTCAGTTGAAAAGTCATTTAACAATTCGTAGAAACATGTCAAACGAAGTATAGAATCCAATCTTTATGATGTTTTTATCATAAATCTTCAATAATGTTTCAACCGGAGAATTCCTTTGTCTGTAGAAATGCAATGGAACACAGGTCGCTCTCACGTGAGCGAGCGTGATCAGCTCATGGCACTCTGGCAGACCTGTTACTCAATCAGCTCTCAATCCCCCTTCCTTCACAGTAGAAGCCTCAAACAAGGTTCTAAAGACTGTTGACATCTAGTGGAAGCCTTAGGAAGTGCAATATGACCCCACAGACACTGTATATTCGATAGGCAATGACTTGAAAAACTACAAACCTGGGGAGAGGGTGGAATATTGAGGGACAGCATGTAGGAGCAATGGAGCAATGTAGGAGCAATGAAGCAATGGAGAAAATTGTCTTTGTATTTGCTCAGCATAGGAACAGTTGATGAGGAGTAAAACCAAGCAGAACTCACAGGGCAGACAGAGAGAAAGCTGCAGAAGGGAGAGTTTCCCCATTATCCTGAGGGTGGAGATATGAACTCAGCTGCTTCACACAAGAAAACAAGACAGCAATTCATCAGCAGAACATAAGTATATATGAACTCTGAGGGATCTGGATTTACATCATGATGACATGGGGAAGGGGCTGATGACTCTGAGGTCAGGGGTCAAGCTACGACTCATTGGTAGGGCCAGGACATGTGAAGTGACACGGACAAACTATATCCCCATGCCATAACCAGGGCCAAGAGTTTTTCCCGCTCAGGTCAAAGAGGTTGGTAAAACTGAAGGGAATCTTGGAGGATGACTTTCTGAGTATTTATAGAAATCGTTCACCATTGGGATTAATTTACTGTAAATGTCAGATTATGGATTAATCTATCAAGGACAGTCACCTTGTTTAACAGGACTGAACACAACTATGTAGGTCTGTATGTTATTACTCTACTTTATATTCCTCTACTTTATAATCCTCTACTTTATATTACTCTACTTTATATTACTCTACTTTATATTCCTCTACTTTATAATCCTCTACTTTATAATCCTCTACTTTATATTACTCTACTTGCAATCTCCATAGACAAACATTGGCAGTAGAATGGCCTTAGTGAAGAACTCAGTGACTTTCAATGTGGCACAGTCATAGGATGCCACCTTTCCAACAAGTCAGTTCTTCAAATTTCTGCCCTGCTAGAGCTGTCCCAGTCAACTGTAAGTGCTGTTATTGTGAAGTGGAAACGTCTGTGAGCAACAACGGCTCAGCCGCAAAGCGGTAGGCCACACAAGCRCAGAGAATGGGACCACTGAGTWCTGAAGCGCATACAAATCGTCTGTCCTCGGCTGCAACACTCACCAACCTAGTTCCAAACTGCCTCTTGAAGCAATGTCAGCACAAGAACTGTTCGTCTGGAGATTCATGAAATGGGTTTCCAAGGCCGAGCAGCCGCACACAAGCCTAAGATCACCATGTGCAATGCCAAGCGTGGGATAGAGGGGTGTAAAGCTCGCCGRCATTGGACTCTGGAACAGTGGAAACGTTCTCTGGAGTGATGAATCACACCACCATCTGGTAGTCCAACGGACCAATCTGGGTTTGGCGGAGGCCATGAGAATGATACCTGCCCGAATGCAACTGTAAGGTTTGGTGGAGGAAGAATAATGGTCTGAGGCTGTTTTTCATGGTTTGGGCTAGGCCCCTTAGTTCCAGTGATGGGAAATCTTAACGCTACAGCAGACAATGAGTTAATTCCTAAGTTGAAGACGGCAATCTACAACGACAACGATGATTCTGGACAAAAGGACACTTGCCCAAGATTCTGATGGAAGCTCGTCCAAAAGTAAGAGCTATTATGATGTTATTCCGTATTTATGTGGAAAAAATGCAAAAGGATTTGTCCGCCATTATTGCGGCACTGGTCTGCTGTAACGCACACTGTATGTCTAGTAACGTTAATTTTTAAAATCTAACACAGCGGTTGCATTAATAACTAATGCATCTTTCATTTGCTGTCCAACCCGTATTTTTTTGTCAAGTTTTTACGATTATTTATCGATTAGATTAGGTGCCTCTCCAAGATGGCGCCGGCCAGAATGCATGAAATGCTGCTACTGATCACATTGTATAACCACGATTTGTGCTGCTAAATATGCACATTTTCGTAATTATTCGGTCAGCTTCGGGCACTATTTCAGATTGCAGCTGCAATGTAGAACTGTGATTATACCTGAAATATGCACATTTTTCTAAAAAAACATATGCTATACAATAAATATGTTATCAGACTGTCATCTGATGAAGTTGTTTCTTGGTTAGTGGCTATATATATATTCTTTATTTGGTCGAAATTGTGATAGCTACCTATGCAGGAAAAAAATGGTGGGAAAAAAAGTTGTGTCTTTTGCTATCGTGGTTAGCTAATAGATTTACATATTGTGTCTTCCCTGTAAAACATTTAAAAAATCTGAAATGATGGCTGGATTCACAAGATGTGTATCTTTCATCTGGTGTCTTGGACTTGTGATTTAATGATATTATATGCTAGTATTTACTTGTGACGCTATTGCTAGGCTATGCTAGTCAGCTTTTTTACTGTGGGGGGTGCTCCCGGATCCGGGATGGTGTGGAAGTAGAAGTTAAATAGTATATACAAAAAGGCCATTGGTGTTAAGGCAGTCATTGTTGCTCCTCCTCAGACGAGAGGAGGCATGGATCGGACCAAGATGCGGATTGGTGATTAATCATTACTTTTAATGAAAACAGCAAACAAGACACTACAAAACTACCAAAACAACAAAACAACAAACGTGACTAACCTTCAACCGTCCTGTGTGGCCCAAACACTGACACAGGAACAAACACCACAAAACCCCAGTGAAACCCTGGCTGCCTTAGTATGACTCTCAATCAGAGACAAACGATACACACCTGTCTCTAATTGAGAATCATACCAGGCCGAAAACACAAACCCAACATAGAAATAA
>NC_036875.1:3950220-3952946 GCF_002910315.2 Salvelinus sp. IW2-2015 | reverse complement strand
AAAACATAGACTACCCACCCAACACTCACGCCCTGACCAATAAAGACATACAAAACAAGAGAAAACAGGTCAGGAACGTGACAATTGGTGACAAAAACAGTACACTAGTATTCACAGYACACGTTTCCAATGTGGTAGTAATTGATGATTGCAAATAAAAGAGTCTGTTTTACATTTATACAGCAGTCCTCTGTTCTCAGAACATACAGCTTCGATACACCATGCTGTTAGTGTCACACCCTGATCTGTTGCACCTGTCTTTGTGATTGTCTCCACCCTCCTCATGGTGTSGCCCGTCTTCCCCATTATCCCCAGTGTATTTATACATGTGTTCTCTGTTTGTCTGTTGCCAGTTCATTTTGTTCATCAAGCCTACCAGCGGTTTTACCCTTGTGCCTGTGTTTTCTAGTTTTCCCGGGTTTTGACCATTCTGCCTGACCTGACCTTGAGCCTGCCTGCCGTCCTGTACCTTGCCCCACTACTCTGATTTATTGACCCCTGCCTGTTCAGACCCTGAGTTCTGCCTGCCATTCCTGATCTTTTGAACCCTATCTGGATTACTGGCCTTTGCCTGCCTTGACCTGTCATTTTGCTTGCCCCTGTTACTTTGACACTGTTCTCATCTGCATTATTCGTAGCCGTCTATTTACCACCACAAAGTGAAGCTGGCACTAAGACCGCTCTCAACCAACTCTATAAGGCCATAAGAAAAGAAGAAAATGCTCACCCAAAAGCAACGCTCCTAGTAGCCGGGGACTTGAATGCAGGCAAACTTAAATCAGTTTAACCAAATTTTTACCAGCATGTCACATGTGCAACCAGGGGAAAAACATCCTAGATCACCTTCACCACCTCCACACAGAGATGCATACAAAGCTCTCCCCCACCCTCCATTTGGCAAATCTGACCACAATTCTATCCTCCTGATTACTGCTAACAAGCAAAAACTAAGCAGGACGTACCAGTGACTTGCACAATACGGAAGTGGTCAGATGACGCGGATGCTACACTACAGGACTGTTTTGCTAGCATCACGCTGACTTCACTTTCTCCCGCAGCGAAACTCTTCCTATCCCTCGAGGCTCTCGTTGCCGTGACATCAAAAGCTAGCTAGCATCACTCGACTGGCTAGCTCCACATTTTGTTTGAGTCTTCCTATGGCGAAAAAAGAAATTACGACTTTAACTCAGACTTTCTGCCAAAGATGATGAGCACAAACGTGAGAACGTTTCTTCCTCGTCGCCAGTTTTGTTGTATAGCACACTGTATTACTTATACAACTAATATAAGGACAGGACATGAGACGGGAGAAGAAATGTATGTGGGCATTGTTTAATGCATTTCACAGGAAGAACATTCCAAGCATTTCAACGTAGGTAAGCAAGGGGGGTTACAGGTGCACTAAAGGACAAAACTAGAATATCAATACACAACAGTTAGTGATTAATTTTATCTATATTTCTGCTTTTTGTGAATCCTCTCTTTGGCTGGAAAAATGGTTGTGTTTTCTGTGAATAGGCACTCACCTAACATAATCGTTTGGTTTGCTTTCGTCGTAAAGCCATTTTGAAATCGAACACTGTGGCTGGATTTACAACAAGTGTATCTTTAAAATGGTGTAAAATACATGTATGTTTCAGGAATTTTAATTAAGGGATTTCTGTTGTTTTGAATTTGGCGCCCTGCAGTTTCACTGGCTGTTGAAGAGGTGGGCCCACATACCCTAGAGAGGTTAATCACTAACCTTTGACGATCTTCATCAGATGACACTCCCAGGACTCAATGTTACACAATACATGTATGTTTGTCGATGAAGTTCATATTTATATCCAAAAACTCAGTTTACATTGGCGCCATGTTCAGAAATGCCTCCAAAACATCCGGAGAAATTGCAGAGAGCCACATCAAATAACAGAAATAATCATCATAAACTTTGATGAAAGATCCATGTTTTAAATAGAATTAAAGATACACTTGTTCTTAATGCTACCGCTGTGTCAGATTTCAAAAAAGCTTTACGGCAAAAGCACAATATTCAATAATCTGAGTACAGCGTTCAGCCACCAAAGCAAGCCATACAGTTACCCGCCAAATTGTGGAGTCAACAAAAGTCAGAAATAGCATTATAAATCTTCACTTACCTTTGTTGATCTTCGTCGGAATGCACTCCCAGGACTCCCACTTCCACAAGAAATGTTTGTTTTGTTCGATTACTTCCATATTTATGTCCAAATACCTCCGTTTTGTTCGCGGGTTTATTCACTATCCAAAGGCACAATGCACGAGCGCAAAATCCAGACGAAAAGTCAAAAGAGTTCCATTACAGTTTGTAGAAACATGTCAAACGATGTTTACAATCAATCCTTAGGGTCTTTTTATAATAAATCTTCAATAACATTCCAACTGGACAATAGCGTATTCATTACAGAGGAAAAAGAAGGAACGGCGTGCCCGTGTGACCACGCAGTAAACAACTCTTTGGCCTCAGCCTAGTCCACTTGTTGAAACAGCTCTTATTCGACCCCTTCCACAATAGAAGCCTCAAATAACTTTCTAAAGACTGTTGACATCTGCTGGAAGCCTTGGGAAGTGCAATCTGGCCCATAGACACAGCATATTAGATAGGCAATCACTTAAATGATACTACAAACCTCAGATTTCCCACTTCCTGGTTGGATTTTTTCTCAGGTTTTTGCCTGCCATATGAGTTATGTTATACTTCAGAC
>NC_036875.1:3935207-3945660 GCF_002910315.2 Salvelinus sp. IW2-2015 | reverse complement strand
CAGGACTGGAATATTGTTCCGGGATTCATCCAATGGCATTGAGGAATACACACCTCAGTCATCGGCTTCATCAAAAAGTGCATCGATGACGTCGTCCCACAGTGACTGTATGTACATATCCCAACCAGAAGCTATGGATTACAAGCAACATCTGCATCGAGCTAAAGGCTAGAGCTGCTCTTTCAAGGAGCGGGAGACTAATCGGACTCTAAAAAGAAATCCCACTATGCCCTCAGACGAACCATCAAAAAAGCAAAGCGTCAACACAGGATTAATGGTGACTTTGAAATCACCACAGAGTCTGAGTGATCCATCTTTTATGACTGGAACAATGGGTGTAGTCCATTCACTAACATTCACTTGATCCAATACTCCACTCTCGACTAGTCTGTTTAGCTCAATTTCAACTTTTGGTTTTATGGCAATGGGACAGGTCTAGCTTTGAAGCATTTTAGCTTGCTGATCTGGTTTCACGGTCAGTTTAACTGTGTTATGTCCTTCATACTGCCAAGTTCTCCTTTGAACACATCCGCGTGTTTCCTCAATATCCCTTGTAAGTTTGTGTCCTCTTTTGCAACCATGTGATTTCCTGCCAGTTTAGTTTGATCTTTTCCAGTCATGTGCGTCCTAGCAATGCTGGATGGTTGCCTTTCACAATGTAGAGTGGTAGCTTTACCTTCTGTTTGTTGAGCTCCACCGTAACAATCACGCTTCCTCCCACTGGAACAATCTCACGTGTATGTTTTCAGCGTCATCTTTGTGGGCTGTAGTGTGAGGTGATATAGTTTCTCCTTCTATACAGCCTCAGACAGCAAAGATATGGCTGCTCCAGTGTCCACTTGCATCCGTACTGCGTTTCCTCCAGTAGCGGTGTCACCAGTAGCCGTATCCATTGTCTGAAATGGACATAACATGCAAAGATTCTTCCCCTTCAGACACGGTATCACTTTGTTCATCCTCTGTGTGCTCCATTATTTTAACAGTTTTAGAAACTTTAGAGTGTTTTCTATCCAAATCTACTACTTATATGCATATCATAGCTTCTGGGCCTGGGTAACAAGCAGTTTACTCTGGGCACCTTATTCATCCAAGCTACTCAATACTGCCCCCCTTTCCCAAAGATGTTCATGTTTAGTTTTGATTTACATTTGATGGACTAGGTATCTAACGTGAATACACACACACACAAAAAATATATATCTATATAAGTCATTGGATTTTGGTTGAAAGTTGAAAGAAAAGCAATCTAGAACCTAAAAGGGTTCTTTGGTTGTACCCATATGGACACAAATTCCATACATTCCTTTACATTGATGGCTTCTTGCAAATTCAATCAGTTTTCCACCTTGTTTTAATGTCAACAGAAAGAAAACATAATATTGTTTTAAATGAAATGATGTGGAAACAATATTGATTCAACCAGTTTGTGCCCAGTGGGTTGACTCTTGATACTAGCAAAACCGATTGCCAATATTTTTGCATCACCACACAGAAGTGTTGTGGTCTCCAGTTATTTAATTGCATTAGAATTTAGATATTAATTTCCAGCATGGTCCTTAATAGATGAAATTGTATGTCAACKGTGATAAGTATGGGTTTCACACAGTGCGTGCTTGTGAAACCTTTTGCTCATAATGGAGGGACACAGAAGAGACATCTGTTTACACATTTCCTATGTATACGTTCAGGAATATTCAATTGCAACTYAGAAGTAAACTGCTTCTCTCTTCTTCCGAGTCCCTTAACATCACCTACCCAAAGGGTGGGTTCTTGTATAGGTCTGGTGCTGGTTTGTATCAGTGTGGTAGTGAGCACAATAATACACAGCTGTGTCTTCAGTCTGCAGACTCTGTCCTMTTAAAAACAATGTGTTGCTGGAAGTGTCTCTGYTGATGCTGAACTTGTTTTTCAGTGAATCTTTATAAGCTGTGCTTCCACCATTATTGATATATCCAATCCACTSCAATGTTTTCCCAGCAGGCTGTCGAATCCAGAATGTAGTAACACTAGTAACAGAATAAGAGACCTTACAGGAGATGGTCAGTAGTTGACCTGGCTGGACAGTCATAGAGGCTGGCTGAGTGAGTTCTTCACAGTGAACACCTGTGAAAAAAGCATTTKAAATGATACTCAATACAAATAAATCATATTAAAATTGGAATAAAAACGAAAGGCATCGCTGATTGTGTCTTTCCCCTTAAATTCAGAAACTCACAGGATACAGCTGCCAGCAGCAGCAGCAGCGATCCAGGGAACATGGTTTGTGTTGAATCTGAAGTGGTGGGAGCTGCTCTTCTCAACTCTCCGTGGACTCAAAGGGATGTACTAGGATAGACAGACGGACACTGTTTAAGTAGGGATCCAGTAGGTCCATAAGGTGGGATTCCATTGACGTAGTAAGATGGAAGGGGGAGGGGGTATACTGTAGAGGTGGACATAGTGAAGCACTGATCCATGTCTTGATGAAGAGGGTCAACAATTAAGGATTTGTATTTTATTGAAAAAGGTTTGTTWGACAGTGAGGCAATACTCTAAAATATAAACGTTTACTCAAATCTATTGTACTATTTTAGAGTTTGGAACTTGCCAATTCTTTGATATCTTATCAAATATATMAATCTAGTATAAATTAAATGCATTACATGAGGGGGTTTTGACTTTATTTTAATACAGTAAGAAGGTTAATATCGCCCCCTCCTGATTGATACAATTAACTCCAACTGTTTANAATCTAGTATAAATTAAATGCATTACATGAGGGGGTTTTGACTTTATTTTAATACAGTAAGAAGGTTAATATCGCCCCCTCCTGATTGATACAATTAACTCCAACTGTTTAAGGGGTGAGTGGGTTTTTGTACAGGTCTGTTYKTGGTTTGTATCACTGTGAGACTTGGGCACAATAATATAAAGCTGTGTCTTCAGTCTCCAGGTTCTGGCCTGTTAAAGTCACTGTATTGCTGGAMGAATCTACTGTGAATCCTTGTCCAATATGTGTGCTTCCAATCCACTCCAGTGCTTTCCCTTCAGGCTGTCAAATCCAAGCTGTGTAATAGCTACCTACATATTATGAGCCCTTACAGAAGATGGCTGAGTGAGAGGCTGGCTGAGGGAGAGGCTGGCTGAGTGAGTTCTTCACAGTGAAGACCTGTGGACAAAACATTCAAAATGTGACTCAATACAAATAAAATAACATTATTTATAACAAAACTAAAGCCATCGCTAATTGTTCTGTCTTTACCCCCAAATTCAGAGAGACTCACAGGATACAGCTGCCAGCAGCAGCAGCAGCAGCAGCAGCAGCAGCAGCAGCAGCAGCAGAGATGCAGGCAAAAATGTTTTGGTTACTACATGATTCCATATGTGTTATTTCATAGTTTTGATGTCTTCACTATTATTCTACAATGAAGAAATTGTAAAAAATAAAGAAAAATCCAGGAATGAGTAGGTGTGTCAAAACTTTTGACTGGTACTGTATTTATATTATAATGCTTTATCTTTTTGATAGTACAGAGCTTAGATCTTCTTGTTCAGTATTAAAAGAAGAGAGATCCGTCTCTATGACACGGAGGATCGGCCCATCGATCCTACTCCCATCCTTCCAGCCTCTTAAGCTGGTGGCACAGTGGTATGGGAGGTGACTCGGACATCGAGTGGGAGTTACGGGTGGAACCTGTTGCCTCCTCAGTGTCCGACAGGTCGCAAGTACGTGCCGCTTGGTGGTTCGTGATTCAATTGATTCGGTGGGCTCACACACTACGCCTCTTCGGTCATCCTGGTGTGGCGAGGACAGTGCGGGGTCCAGGGGGAAGTACATGGTGGCCCACCTTGGCTAGGACGTTAGGTTCTATGTCTCTTCCTGTTCGGGTGTGCGCCCAGAGTAAGGCTCCTAGGCCACTTCCTAGAGGGAAGTTACAGCCACTTCCCGTTCCACAACGGCCAATGGTCGTTCTTGATTTGTGTGGATTTTCCTGACCGATCTCCCCCGTCTCAGGGGAACACTGTGGATCGGTTTTCTAAGTCCTGCCATCTCCTCCCATTGCCCGGTCTCCTACAGCCCTACAGACTGTGGAGGCGCTATTTACCCACGTCTTCCGGCACCCCATAGACATCGTCTCTGATCGAGGTTCCCGGTTCACGTCCCGGGTATGAGAGGCCGTTTATGGAGCGTCTGGGGGTCTTCGGTCAGCTTGACCTCCGGTTATCACCCCGAGAGTAATGGGCAGGTGGAGAGAGTGAACCAGGAGGTGGGATAGGTTTCTGCGGACGTATTGCCAGGACCAGCCAGGGGAGTGGTCTAGGTACGTCCCATGGGCGGAGTTGGCCCAGAACTCACCTCCGTCACTCTCTAACGAACCTATCACCATTTCAGTGTGTGTTGGGCTACCAGCCGGTCGTGGCAACATGGCATCAGAGTCAGACTGAGGCCCTGCGGTGGAGGAGTGGGTGCAGTGCTCCAAGGAGACCTGGAGAGCCGTCCAGGAATCCTCAGCAAGCCAGTGGACCAACAGAAGAGGAGTGCTGACCGCCACCGCAGTGAGGCCCCGTGTTCGTACCGGGGGACAGGGTCTGGCTCTCGACCCGAAACCTACCCCTTCGCTTGCCCTGCCGGAAGCTGGGGCCGCAGTGTGTGGGGCCCTTCAAAGTCCTGAGGAGGATAAACGAGGTGTGTTATAGATTACAACTCCCTTCCTATTATCGCATTAACCCCTCGTTTCATGTGTCTCTCCTCAGGCCGGTGGTAGCTGGTCCCCTGCAGGACGGTGAGGTGCCGGAGGTCCCTCTGGACATCGAGGGGTCTCCGGCGCACACTATATGTGCCATTCTGGACTCGAGACGCCGGGTGAGGGGCCTGCAGTACCTCGTGGACTGGGAGGGGTACGGCCCAGAGGAAGGTGCTGGGTACCGGTGGGGGACATCTTGGACCCGTCACTGTTGAGGGATTTCCATCGCCTCCATCCGGATCGCCCTGCGCCTCGCCCTCCGGTCGCCCTAGAGGCCGGTGTCGGCGCGCTGCAGGAGCCGCACGTCGGGGGGGTAACTGTTCACGACTCAGGTGTATGTAAACTTCCGACTTCAACTGTACCATAAATAGGAAAACAAACAACAGTATCTTATCATAACAGAACATCCCAAGATGACCTACAGGTCATCAGCGTGTAGTTATCAAAGCTTCCTTTGATTGGTCCTCGGAGTGAGGTGGAGCTCATGCAAACTCATCAGTCCTCCATCTTTAATAATGTCTCTGTTGAAGGTTGTTTCTGCTGAGGACTGTCTCCAACTACCTTTAGAGAACTAAACAGATCACCATTTTTCCTACCACAGGAATAGTCTTACTGACAGTCTATCTAACAGGTGAGGAAACAGTATGTTTTACTTTTATGAAAGAAATAAATGGACACATTAGCTTTAAGCTTCTAAAAATATCTGCACTCTCAATTCCACAGGTATTCATGATCAAACACTGACTGAATCGTAACAGTATTTAAAAAGCTGGATAATCCCACAAACTGACATGTACAGCCTCTGGGTTCACGTTAAAACTTCTTACGAGTCAACGCATCCCGGATCCGGGAGCACCCTCATCAGTAAAAAAGCTGACTAGCATAGCCTAGCATAGCGCCACAAGTAAATACTAGCATCTAAATATCATGAAATCACAAGTCAAGACACCAGATGAAAAGATACACATCTTGTGAATCCAGCCATCATTTCCGATTTTTAAAATGTTTACAGCGAAAACACATATGTATTTCTATTAGCTAACCACGATAGCAAAAAGATCAACCGCATATTTTCACCATTTTTTACGCATAGGTAGCTATCACAAATTCGACCAAATAAAGATATAAATAGTCACTAACCAAAAACAACTTCATCAGATGACAGTCTTATAACAGATTTATTGTATAGCATATGTTTTGTTCGAAAAATGTGCATATTTCAGGTATAAATCATAGTTTTACATTGCAGCCACCATCACAAATCTCACCAAAGCAGCTAGAATAACTACAGAGAAAACGTGAAATACTTAATACTCATCATAAAACATTTTGAAAAATACATGGTGTACAGCAAATGAAAGACAAACAACTTGTGAATCCAGCCAATATTTCAGATTTTTTAAAGTGTTTTACAGCGAAAACCAATAATAGCATTATATTAGCTTACTACAATAGCCAACCACACAAACAGCATTCATTCAACACAACGTTAGCGATAGCGAAAAAAACAGCAAAAGATATAATTTCTTCACTAACCTTCACAATCTTCATCAGATGACAGTCTATAACATCATATTGCACAATACATATATGGTTTGTTCGAAAATGTGCATATTTAGCGGCACAAATCGTGGTTTTACAATGTGAATTCGTATTTAAAATGCAAAAATATTATCCGGAGAAATCTTGGAGAGGCACCTAATCTAATCAAATAACTAATCATAAACTTTACTAAAAAATACATGTTGGAACAGCAAATGAAAGATACACTAGTTCTTAATGCAAACGCTGTGTTAGATTTTTAAAAATAACTTTAGTACGACATACAGCTTACGTTATAGCGAGACAGCGCCCAAAATCAGGGCGAAAATACGACTACACATTTTCGACAGAAATACGAAATAACATCATAAATGGATCCTACTATTTGATGAGCTTCCATCAGAATCTTGTACAAGGTGTCCTTTGTCCAGAATATCGTTGTTCGGTGTAGAAATGTCCTCTTCATCTGTCGAACTAGCAACCAAAGCTAGCCATGTGGCGCAGGAGTGTCCAAACTCACCATAACGCAAAACAAAGAAAATGCCGAAAATCGCAATAAACTGATATAACTCGGTTTTAAAATAACTACTTTATGATGTTTTTAACACATATATCAAATAAAATCAGAGCCGGAGATATCTAACGTCTATAACGAAAAGCTTTTCAGAACGCAATTCAGGGGTCCCTTCCGCGCCTTGCTGAACAAAGGAAACTTGGGGTCATGTCATTCCAAGAGCTCTCATTTGACCTCAGATCAATATATCACCCCATTCCACCTCTCACAGCCTATTGACATCTAGTGGAAGGCGTATGCAGTGCATGTAGATCCATAGATTTCAGGTAAATTAATAGGATGGCCCTGGAACAGAGCCTCGATTTCCAGATTTTTCACTTCCTGCAGAAGTTTGCTGCAAAATGAGTTCTGTTTTATCCACAGATATAATTCAAACGGTTTTTAGAAACTAGAGAGTGTTTTTCTATCCAATAGTAATAATATATGCATATTGTACGAGCAAGAATTGAGTACGAGGCAGTTTAATTTGGGAACGATTTTCCCCCAAAGTGAAACAGCGCCCTCTGTCCTCAAATAGGTTAAACTAATGGGAGAATCCGTACAAAAACCATCTGGAATAGAAAGGATGTACTTGACAAGCACATGCACACATCATCTGGCCGCTATAAGGAAATTAGACCGAAATAGAATGTTCACATACAGTATCATCACACAGTGACACAGAGATAACACACCTGTTAGATAGTTGTTGTATAGTGTTGTTGATACACCAAGAAGATATTTCCATTATCTTCATTTTACTGATGGCAACAATACTTCAGTTAATTGATGGAGGTTCCTGCAATGTCTTGATGTATCATGTAATATTTCAGTTCATAACAATCATTCCTCTAGAAGTTTTATTTAGAATAAAATCATGAATGGATCCTTATCTACCTTTTGTTGCTGAGGTATGCTAAAGAGTTTAAAACCTGTTGGGGACCAGGGGTGCTATTTTCACTTTTGGTGAAAATCGTATGATTTTAAAACGGCCTCGTACTCAATTCTTGCTAGTACAATATGCATATTTTTAGTACCATTGGATAGAAAACAACCTCTAGTTTCTAAAAAACGTTTTGAATTTTTTCTCTGAGTCCAACAGAAGTCATTTGGCAGCACTTTCCCTGACCAGGAAGTAGAATGCAAGATGTCTATGCTCGCTTCAACGCTCTGCCTATACATGGTCATGCCACCTATGACCCGAAACACACCTCATACGCCTTCCTCTGTGTGTCAAGAGGACGTCAGAGGAGAATTTTGTGTTTATCTTGTTCTGACGTGAAATAAGACCTATTTCTTTGATGTGACCGCCATTTCCGGAAGTCTGAAGTGCGCGACTTTGAAGAGAGATTGTGTTTTGTTTTGCTGCGTTTCGGATGTCAACTATCTCCGGCTCGGATTTGATTTTGATAAATGAGACCCATATCATCGTAATGTATGTTTTTTCAATATAGTTTAATCAGATTATTTGAATTTTTCGGGAGTTTTGCCGTGTTCCGTTGTGTGACTTTGTTTACTTGGAGAGATCCGTGCCACTCGACTAGTACCCATGCGAAATGAAGTGGGAAAGGTACCATTCTGAATGGAATGAACGACTCATCTGGACTAAGGACATCTTGATCAACATTCTGATGAAAGATCAGCCAAAGTAAGACCCAATTTATAATGTTATTTCATATATCGGTCGTGCATGTGAACTGGTCGTGGCGCCCCAGCTGGTTCTGGCTGGCGTGGCTATTCTAATTTAGCGCTACATTTTGTTTTCGCTATAAAACATTTAATAAATCTGAAATATTGTCTGGAATCACAAGAATCCTGTCTTTCAATTGCTGCACAGTATGTATTTCTCAGATATGTTTTATGATGAGTAATTAGTTATTTGACGTTGGTGTCTGTAAATGTATGGCTGCTTTCGGTGCAATTTCTGATTGTAGCTGAAATGTAATTTTATGATTTATACCATAAATATGCACATTTTTCAAAAAAAACATATGCTATACAATAAATATGTTATCAGACTGTCATCTTATGAAGTTGTTTCTTGGTTAGTGGCTTATATATATCTTTATTTGGTCGAATTAGTGATAGCTAGTGACGGAGTAAAAAACTGATGGAGTTAGAAAAGTGCTCTCTTTTGCTGACGTGGTTAGCTAATAGATTTACATATTTTGTCTTCCCTGTAAAACATTTTAAAAATCGGACATGTTGGCTTGATTCACAAGATGTGTACCTTTCATATGCTGTATTGGACTTGTATGTGTGAAAGTTAATATTTCTAAAAAACATTTTTTTTGAATTTCGCGCTCTGCCTTTTCAGTGGAATGTGGGAGGAGTTCCGCTAGCGGAACGGGGGAGTGAGACAGTTAATGAACAAGTGGATTAACTAAATTATTTAGTTTCACGTGGTATAATCACATACAAAATCTAAAGAGGGTCTGTGATTCTTCACATCGTAAAGGTTGTGTCCAGTAATAGTGGTGATGGTCCTGAAGTGTCTCTTATATGCCCTCTTTTATACTGTATCTCCCACCATCTCTCCCTGTCAATGCAAACTTTCCCTCTGATTCCCTACTTAAACCATGTCTGTCTGTCCTTAGAGGCCCTCTGAGTACTGGAGAGAAGAGAAGAGAGCTACCTCTAGTTCAGCTTCATACAAAGCCATGTTCCCTGCATCTCTGCTGCTGCTGGCAGCTGTATCCTGTGAGTTTCTCTGTTCATACAAATGGACATTTATTACAACTCTCAAATTATAATTTCAAATTTCTGATGAAAACTGACAATGTTGTGTATTGATGTGTGTTTCTCCTTCCAGGTGGCTACTGTGGTATTGAACTCATCCAGTCTGATCCAGTGGGTATAGAACCAGGAGAGTCTTTCAGCAATTCTTGCAAATTCGCTGGGTTTTCTATATCTCTAACTGTCCTCAATGGATACAACAAGCTGAAGGCAAGCTTTGGAGCATGTTGGTTATACATGCAGTAGTAGTACCTACACTGTATATTCACTGAACAGCAAGATCACTTCTAGTTATGACAGCTCCAGCAGTACAGTGTTTCTACAAGGGAACAACTTCCAGACTGAAGAAAAGCAGATTATTACTGTGTCTGTGAGACACAGTGATACAGACCATGACCAGAGATGTACAAAAACCCATCCTCCAGGGATTCATTGTATAATAGGACTCCTTAAATTAAATAGAGATGCTTCACCACATCTGATTTGTAAACGAATACAAGCCATCACTGGTGGTGCTGGAAATGTATATCTGAGTTGTTTACCAATTATACTCCTGATATGACTTGATGGTATTCTAATTGATGTCTATCAAACATTCAGATAACTCAATCATGATCCAATACTTTAATATTTTTGTGACGCTCGTCTGAAGAAGTGGACCAAGGTGCAGCGTGGTGTGTGTTCATGATTCTTTAATTACTCAAAACACCAAACAAAAACAAAAAAGGAATAACGAACGTCACGTTCTGCATGCTTCACAGAGCTAACAAAAAAAATCCCACAACATAGGTGAACAGGCTACCTAAGTATGATTCCCAACCACAAACAATAGAATGCCCACCCCACATCACAGGGCGTGACAATTTTTGTCATTCATATGATAAAGGTGGCCAAATAC